>NC_056728.1:1313409650-1313567150 GCF_019279795.1 Protopterus annectens | reverse complement strand
ACTGTCAAATATCTTAAACCTTGTGTAGTGGAACCCCAAAGGATCTATGCAACTGACTTTGTAAGAATGTACCATTATTTCAGGCACATGGTTTCTGGATGTCCAACTCATTTTATTTTGCACTTCTTTAACTGTTTACTGTCATAATCAGACCAATAAATTCAAACCCCACTAGTAGAAAACATGTCATGTTTCAACCTGAATTACCTAGAGCTGTTTTAGAAGACAAGGCTTAAAAATAAGGTTAATTTTCATAAACATAATGGTGACTGCAAAATATCCCAAATAATATCCAAATCAAAGGGTAAAATGGTCACACAAACAAACCATTTAGTATTTGTTGTTTACTGCTATTTCCGCCTAAACGCTCATTTTCTGGCATTTATTGCTTCTCAAAATGTTCATTTTATACTGAAAATTGCATTTATTTGTGCCTGCACTTTAAATAAGTCATTTTTGCAGTAAATTGTATTTTTAATTGTCTCTGGCTTCCCACTCACGTGCAACAGCCATTGCTGCACTGTAAACGTTGTTTGTTACCTGTTTCGACTGTTTTTCCTGAAAAAAAACAGAAAAACAAAAAATTCTTGCTATTTTCCCGCCTTACTAAGCTAGAAAAGTCCAGTTTCAGATATCTGCTGATACCTGGACTGTGTTTAAGCGTCTGTGTTGGCCATTCCTTACTTGGGCAAAAAGGAAGTTTCTTTCTTCACCATTGAGAGTGGGGAGCTCTGAACAGCCTACCTGTCCTTGGAGGAGTGGTCACTGCCCAGAAACTGTAGTTTTATTGGCCATTTTGGGCTAATTTCTATCTCTTTAATCTTTCTGATATAAAAACCTCATTTGTGTTGTTTTTGCATCTGTATAAGCTCAGCAGATCCTGCCCAGGTGTCCTGCAGAGACCTGCAATGCCAGAGAGACAAAAGGAGAGACTTTGGAGTGTTTAAGTACCATTTTTTGTTTTTTTCTGTTGTTTACTGTTATTTCCACCTAAACGCTTATTTTCTGGTGTGTATTGCTTCTCAAAACGCTCATTTTATACTGAAAATTTCATTTATTCGTGCCTGCATTTTAAATAAGTCATTTTTGCTGTAAATTTTATTTTGTAATTGTCTCTGGCTTCCCACTCATGTGCGACAGACATTACTGCACTGTAAAAGTTGTTTGTTACCTTTTTCTACTGTTTTTCCTGAAAAAAATAAAAAAAATTAAAAAAAAATCTTGCTATTCTTTCTACCTTACTAAGTTAGAAAAGTCCATTTTCAGATACCTGCTGATACTGGACTGTGTTTAAGCTTCTGTGTTGGCCATACCTTACTTGGGCAAAAAGGAAGTTTCTTTGTTCACCAGTGAGAGTGGGGAGCTCTGAACAGCCTACCTGTCCTCGGAGGAGTGGTCTCTGCCCAGAAACTGTAGTTTTATTGGCCATTTTGGGCTAATTTCTATCTCTTTAATCTTTCTGATATAAAAAACACATTTGCGTGGTTTTGCGCATCGCGCAGCGGCAGTTAGCTAAGGTTAAAAAACCCCCGGCTCCACTGAGTCTGCTCTTCAGTTTTTCCCTTGGTACTAGCCAGTTCTTCCAGATTTAGCACTGAAGTCAGTGCTTTTAGACTAGCACTTGGCGCAAAAAGAGTCAGAAGCACTAAATAAGCTATAATACTCGATTCCCAACAGTTGTCTGTAGAGAACAGTCTAATTATTCTCTCCACCAGGCAAACAAAAATAAGTTCCTTAACCCATTCAGGCATGTCCAAGACCCAGCTCCCAGTAAGTTCTTCTGTACACCTGATGAATTTGGGCATCCTAAGGCAATGTCACAACTGCCTCATGTACACAGACAACCCTCTCCTCCTACCACAAGACACCAAAATCTGCGAGAGATGCACTTACATAGCTAAACTTGAAACAAAGCTCTATCCAGTCACGACTGGAATTGACAGTCAAGAGGTGAAGGTACCAACCTGCAGCACACCAGCTACTACACATAGACCCACCATACATACAAATGCTAACCCCACACAAGACATATTCAGAGGCTCTAAATAAAAATCTGCGGAGACCTCCAAAGCAGGCATGCAAGCAACCTACACCCACAAACACACTGCAATCATCACATAACCACAAAAAACAGTGTGCCGCACAACCACAGCCCCTAAGGCAAAACACCATACCTAACACAGTTGTAACAGGTGACTCCATAGTCAGGCACACTGAAATCCCAATCACCAGGCTGGATAAGGAGAAGGTCACTGTCAGTTGCTCATCGGAAACCAGAATCCGCCACATTACCCACGCACTCAGGTCATGCCACAACAAGTACAAATACGGCTCTGTCATTGTCCATGTTGCTGTGAATGACCTGAGATGTACCTCCCTGGACTACATTAAAAGGGACATAGAAGAGCTCTCTGATTATGTAATCAAGGCAGGTATGACCCTAGCCCTGAGTAGCATCTTACTCTCACCAAGTATGATACCACAGTACAAGGAATAAATGATAAATTTCAACAATTGGCTAAGTTTTTGATATCATTCAAGGGGGATCCAGTATCTGTTGCCTGGGATGACATGCTAGACAAGCCTCGATGCTTCGCCAGAGATGGCTTGCACCTGTCACCCTGGGATTCAGGATACTGGCAAAGGCTCTTGCCACCCCCATAGTGCCTTTTTTAGGCAAGGCTCAAAAAACAAATCCACCACCGTAACAAGTACTAGCGATAATAAACTGAGGGTCATGCTGCTAAATGCTAGGAGTTTAAACCTCAAAATGCACTCTCTTGAGGCACACCTCAACATGGATAACATTGATATTTGTGCAGTAACTGAGACCTGGTTCAAGGCTCATGTAGCACCCCAGCGATTCCAGGCTATAACTCATACCACACATTTCAGCCACAAAACCTGGACCAAAATACAAAGGGAGGAGGCGTATCTGTATTCATCAAGGATAACCACACCTCCAGACTAGTTGCAAAGTATGATGTCTCGGAGAGCATCCAAGTGCAACTGACAATGGGCAAAACTGCAATACAGATTGTAGCTTGCTACAGATCACCTTCCCTGCCCCAAGACACTCACTCCACTTTCCAAGAAGGTATTGGAAAACATAACAGTCCAACCAAACACCCTTATACTAGGTGATTTCAATTACCCAAACATCAACTGGGAAAACTACAAAAGTATTAATACCTTTGCTCAGTGCTTCCAGGAGTACATTGACTTTAATGCTCTGGACCAGCTTGTAAACAACCCCACAAGAGGTAAAAATATGCTGGACCTGGTCATCACCAATATGGAGGACAAATGCTCCACACCTGTGGTAAATTCCTCATTGGTCAGATCAGACCATAAACTCATCACCCTAGATATCCACATACCATCCCCATCCTCCATCCCAGAAGAAACCATGGTGAAAAACTTCTCCAAAGCAAACTTTATGCTACTCACGACAGAGGTGACAAACTTAGTTACTCCCATGCAGAATGTCAGTATGACTGAATCTGCTATATCCTACACAAAAGCACTATACATGCACCTACATGAGTGCATGGACCATGCTATCCCGAACAAGACCAAGACCCACTCCTCCAAAAAGAGGAAACCAGTCTGGTGGACCCCAGCCATAAACAAGCTCTATAATAGAAGGAAGAAATTACTGCAAAAAAAAGTAAAAACCCAGGAATGGAGGGGCTCCCTGACCAACCTTAGCAAAAAACTAAGAACCCTCATAAAAAACTCTAAGGTGAACTTTGAAATAAAAATCACAACGGACACCAAAGACAATCACAAAGCATTTTTAAAAACCTCAATAGCAACTCTCAGATCTGCTCTGAGCTACAGCATAACGGTTCAAAATTCATGGAACCAACTGATATCGCCAATATACTGGCAGACAGGTTCAGTGCAAACTTCACCCACCCTCTCTCCCCAAAGGGCTCATATCCATACCAGAAGATTGTGTTGCCCCTAAAATCACAGACACCCAGGTGAAAACAGCACTCTCCTAGGCAAGAAACACAGCATCCATGGGACCAGACAGCATCCCAGGCTACGTGCTACATGAACTCCAAAATGAATTAACCCCTCACCTTAATACCATGTTTAACCACAGCTTCACCTCAGGCTATGTGCCCACAGAGTGGCGCATGGCAACAGTCACACCACTCCAGAAAGGAGGTGCAACCACTGACCCCGGGAATTACTGCCCTATCAGCCTGACGAGTCTCGTCTGCAAGGCCATGGAGTGCATCATCATGGAACTCATAAACAACGACATTGGGAAACCTACAAACCCTGGACCCCACCCAGTTTGGGTTTGCGAAGGGAAGGTCATGTCTCCTAAATCTGGTTGACTTCTTCGAAATGGTCACTAAAGCAATAGATGAGGGAAAGGTGGTTCACACAGCATACCTTGATCTTGCAAAGGCCTTCAATACCATTCCCCACTCGGGAATTATAGACAAACTCACCAACTTGAATATAAACCCCTATGTAACAAGATGGGTTGCAAACTGGCTCATGGATAGAACCCACTCAGTGAGAATAGGAAATGCTAAATCAGACTCCAAACCTGTGACTAGTGGTGTACCACAGGGCTCAGTCTTGGGACCCCTCCTGTTCAGTATCTACTTCTTTGAGGTACAAGCAAGCATGGAGGGACTATGGCTAACAAAGTTCGCAGACGACTGCAAACTGGGAGCCATAATTGAGACTCCTACTGATGTAGACATCCTTCAAAAGGGTCTTACGAATACAGATAGGTGGTGTCAAGATCATGGCCTCAAACTAAATGCCAAATGCTAAATACATTGTTATCCCCTTTGGGAAAAAACAAGTACCTATGAATTACAACATAGTTGGCAGCCCACTTATCACAGAGAGTGTGATAAGAGACCTAGAGACTCAGGTAGATAGTAACCTCTCCTTCGACAGCCACATTGCTAAAGTGGTTAGAAAATCCTTCTACATGGCCCACCTTATCACAAAGGGGTTTGCATCTAGGAATAAGGAAGTTATTGTCCCCCTTTACTCATCACTCATTAGACCCGTTATTGAATATAATGCACTGTTCGGGATGTACCTAACAAGACATCTGCAACAACTGGAGAGGCATCAAAAGTACCTCACAAAGAGGATAATGGGCCTTAAACAGATGCCCTATGCCATGAGGCTAAAAAAACTCAGACTGTACTCGTTCGCATACAGGCTACTCAGAGGCGATCTCTGCCTGACATACAAGGCTATGTCAAACCCTGAATTGCTATAAATGCTCCACCTAAGGAAAACCCAATCCACCAGAGCTACACGCACTAGGGACATAAACCTGACATCATCAATAAACAGGACGTGTTGGAGGGACAGATTCATGTCTCAGAGACTCCTCTTGCTCTGGAATAGGGTCCCATATATGTGAGGCAGAGCTCCTCATTGGCACTCTTCAAGAGAAATCTTGATGAGTAGATGGGAAACAGGAAATTCACCCCGGGAATCACTTCTGTGGCCCTGCTTGACAGGGGTGCAGGTAACTAAACCATTTGGGAGGGAGGCTATAGCACAAACTTTTTAGCTAGAATTAATTATGCCCTAGGGCTAATAGCCTAGTACCTACCTATGAACCTATGAACTTACATGAAAGACCAAACTAGGCAACATCTTCACTGCATAACACCTTAAACCTCCTGTAGTGGAAGCCCATTGGATATATGCAAATGGCTCATTAAGGACATACTAGTGTTTTAGCTATATGTCTTCTGAATGCCCATGACTTTTTACTTCAAGTAACATTCAGGTCAATAAATTCAAACCCACAAGCTGTAGACATGCTATGCTTTGTCCTTTTTCTAAGATTTTTACTACAGCATAAGTGGACTGTTTAGCTATAGTTTTGAAACACAGAACTTAAACATCAGTATGATGTCCATAACCATTAGGGTGACTGCAGAATATCTCAAACAACTTGCAAACCAAAGGGTGAAAAGGTCACACAGGCAAACTACTTAGCAACATTTTCAGATACGTGATTAATACTATCCAGAATGCTCTTTCTTTAATTCTAGCAGTACTATGGCCTTAGTCGCCAGTATTCTCTATAGTCATTTTAAGCAACTGGAATATAACCTTCATTATTGATAAAATGTTTACATTTGCAATGATATTAGGTAATTTCCCACTTTCTTGAAAATAAATCAATTCTTGTATTGCTTCTTCAAAGTCTAGGTGTCAACATATTAATAAGTTTTAATAAAGCAGTACGATGCTGTATGCATTATCCACATTTTTCATGTCACAGCATACTTGGTTAAGTCTTCCCTACACATAAGTATATGCTTTTCAGGAAATCTATATCTAGGGTTATCTTCCCTACACATAAGTTATATGCTTTTCAGGAAATCTATATCTAGGGTTATCTTCCCTACACATAAGTATATGCTTTTTCAGGAAATCTATATCTAGGGTTATTTTTTAATATTAAACCTCCCACTATCCTTTATTAAGTGTTTGTTGAAATGAAAAAGAAAATAGCGTTTTGTTTACAGTGATGTGCTTTTTTTATTGACAGATGCTCTTCCTATAATATGTAATATAGTCATACCTCTCAAATGTCCAGATTTTGGCCTCAAATTTTTGGTCTGTTCTTCATAAAATTTGTGGTTTTCATGCATATCAGAATTTGAGAATTGAAGTTACTAAATTATGACAGGCAATTCAAATTCAGACTTCATACCCTTCAGAAAATACATGCTAATCCAACACTTGTTATTCTGTCAACTTTCTAAGTTTATAACAGCAATGTTTAAAAAATGTCCCTATTTTTAAGCCTTTGTCCCCCATTATTTTTGGCTTTGTCCAGATTTCTTGCTCTAAGAGGTTGAGAAGTATGAATATAGTTGATCACAGCCTGCCTTTGCAAGAAGATAGAAGCTGAGCTTCTCTCTAGGGTGGAAGCTGAATGGTGGATATTCTGCTGATGGCTAATATAACAAGCCTTAACTTTTATAATTTTTGTCTAACTCCAAACTTAAGCTTTGGGCTATCATGTAGTGATTATAAGGTCTGAGAATGGGTCAAACAGAAATGACTAAAGTAGTAGGAACCATTTCTCAATTTTACATTCGTGTTTAAAGATAACAAAATATTGTGAGGTGTTGGGTCATTTTATATTGCAACTGTGTGGCGGAATCAAAAAAAGTCAGTTTGGGCTCATAGGTACAGTTTGTTTTTAAATTATCTTTTTAGCTCCTCACCAGCCTGATTAATTAGCCCTTTTAGCATATGTTCCATTTGACTTGCTTGTTCCTATATCCGCGCTATATATGTGCTTATTGCTCTCCTCTGATGAAAAGCATGTATGGTGCAATGCTTAGCTATACTAAGCCGCATGCAGGTGCATGCTTCCACATACCCATTGTGATTAGCTACAGTGCATGCACTTCATTCTTTGGTTCATACTTCCTATTTTTTGTGCATATGGAAATGCTAGGCTGTATAGGTCTTGAGAGGGTGGATGGCTGGCATGCAATGGGAAGAAAATATCTAGAAAATCCCTCAGAATGCCAAACTCCTCAGAATATAAAAGCTGGTATTGGCTACTCATTGCCATCCTTCTCTGTCAGGATCTTTAATTTCTTGGGGAATTAGTCAAATGTGGTTTGACTGGGCACAGTTGGGTCTTTATCCCCCTGTACAATGAAATTTGATCATAGGTGTATATCTGAGTGCAAAATCTACTTAATCTAGTGAAGCAAAGTAATAAAATACTTTAACATTTGTTTAACGTCCTAAGAAAAGCATTCTAACTTCCAACAAAGCATCGTAGTACAGCATTTCAAATGTAATTCTCTCATCAAGAAAGCTAAAGAATGTGTTATCCAATATATAGCTGAGCTGATGGAGTTAAAGAATGCAGTTATGGAGAAATTTTGCAAGAATGTTTTTCAAGACAGATAGGTGTGCACAGAGTGAATAATGATAGCATTCAGAAAAAGCTGCTTAGTCAGACTGACATATTTTGTAGGAAAAAAAAACATTTTAAGTGCCTCACAAAAAAAAAAAAAAAAAAAAAAAAAAAAGAGGTCATAGAAATGTGCTGGATTTACATAAGAATGCAAAAGGAGCCTCTAGTAGAACACAGAGATTGTATTAGCTTGCAGTGAAATTACCAATATAATTGAAATCAGCAGCACCTCAACTGCAAATCTAAAAATGAAAAACAGTAAAACTGTGAGCTGCTGGTCAGATTTAATAAGTCTTCAAAACGAAAAACACCATTTCAAACTGCAAACTATTAAAAGGATGGCAAAACTAAAGTCATATTAAAAAGGCTGAAAGTAAGTAGCTCCACCCAAGAACTCATGTTTTATGTTATCTACATGGTGCTGAGAATTGAAGTAGAAAGATCAGTGCAAAAGAATGTATTCATTACACATGCAGAAGAAGGGTAGCCAAAGATTTAATGCTCCTTTTGTATTTATTTTCAAAGGATATGTGACTGACTTTTGTGTGAAAATACTTAGAAACACGTTGCTATTCACATGAACACTTTCAAAAGTTTCCCTTCAGTGAGCTTAGTTCATCTTTTGTAATTCTAGTTTGTCTTTCAAAACATCATTTAATTTTTTTTATCTCAAACAACTGATTTTAAGAATTCCAACCTGTATTCAGTTTCTTTAACCAACGTCACTTAAAATGATTTAGAATAGACTCTTTTAACAGCAATCAAAAGTAATTACTTAATTCAGATTTTAAAGTCAACTGCAACTCAGAAAGCCCTAAACATTTATAATGCTTCCTGTATATATTTTCCAACTCAACTAGAGACTCAACTCAACTATTGAAACAACTGCAATGAAGAGGCTATGGAAAAGGTACAACTGCTGAAAATATTCATAATTTCTGTTTTAATGAAAAAATGAGTGGCCAAGACACCATTTTGGAGGCAGATGAACGCAGGAAATAATTTGGACTGATGAAACAGAAACAAGACCAGTGGTAGAAAATGAGCCTCGGGTACAGAATAGTGGTAGAGCACAAGAGCAGGCTTCACTAGTAGGTACAGAATGTGGTAGAGCACAAGAGCAGGCTTCACTAGTAGGTACAGAATGTGGTAGAGCACAAGAGCAGGCTTCACTAGTATCCTGTGCAAATAGTGCCAGAAGTGCAGGGAGCTCCTCTGAAAACACACCATCACATTTCCTTGAATAACAAGATAATGTCAAAAGACTAGAGGGTTATAGTGGTACATTTGTTGGGGGGGGGGGCATAAATGAGGTAGGCATTTACAGCTGAGTCTTACTTACATCTCTGGGAATGTAATAGAAAGAATGTAGCATTAGGCTGGTTTAGTTCTGGGAACCCAGTGGTCAGGTAGATAAGTAACTGGGTGGTTTCACACAGTGAATGTTTTCATACATAAACCTGACACAGTTCTGTGACTAGGCCTTAGGTGAGACAGGCAAGCAGAACTCAGTGAACCCTATATGCCTGTGTGCAGCAGTTCTTCTGATGCAGTATGACATAGAAGTGGTAAAACACAAACTGTTATTACGCTGGATAGCAAACAAGCTGAGAGAGGGTATGGAGCAGTGATTACAGAGGAGTTCTCTGGTAAGAAGTTGCTAT
Source organism: Protopterus annectens (assembly GCF_019279795.1). Taxonomy (NCBI): domain Eukaryota; kingdom Metazoa; phylum Chordata; order Ceratodontiformes; family Protopteridae; genus Protopterus; species Protopterus annectens. Next base: position 1,313,557,529 of record NC_056728.1, on the reverse strand, counting down.
CAAGTGATGTGTGGAGGCTAATGTCATTGCTCCTGTATTTGATAAGGTGGAGTGGACAGCAGGACTAATATGTTCACTGACAGGAGCAACAGTAGGGCAGCAATCTGGCAGGGGAAATAAATTATCAGGGTCTAGAAAAGCAAGCACATTATGAACGTAGCTGGCAGCCAGTATTTACTTAATTATTTATTTATTCATTCATTCATTCATTTACTAAGTTTATTGCGGTACCACAAAGGACACATTTCAGCCACAGCCCGAAGTTACAGCTTAAATTGAGACGACAATAGTAGAAACAAATACATGATGTATAACAAGGTAGTTACAATTAAACATAGAAAAATGTAGTATAATTTGAAATACAAGGCAGTATATAGAAAGACATTGAAGAGAAGTATGCAAATAATGAAGAGAAAAGAGTTAGCTACAAAATGGCATTAGTGACAGTACATTTATTGCAAAGCAGCTTCATATGGCCTTTTGCAGGTCAGGGAAAGGTCAGTTGTTACAATGTGATAATACGTTTGAAGCAGAAGGTTGGAAAGGTGAAATGTAAATTGTGGGAAATTGCGTAGGTGGGGTACAGATAGCTGGAGGGTAATGGGAGAATGAATTTTTAGTGTAGAACCTTGGCTAGGATAGGCAGGGAACCTACTACAGAAGTACAGAAATAAATGTGAACAGTATTTATCACACTTACACAGCCAAGCAGAGTGTAAAAGGGGCATTGTGAGGTAGTTACAATTAAACATAGAAAAAAGTAGTATAATTTGAAATACAAGGCAGTATATAGAAAGACATTGAAGAGAAGTGTGCAAATAATGAAGAGAGGATGGTGGGCTAAATTACAAAACAGAGTACACCACAAGGTACAGAGCCCAGGTCTGGATGCATCTTGAGAGAAAAGGACAGCAAGCTGGTGGAGAATAAAGTAGGAGGCCACTCAGGGATATGGGTTAGGATGTAGTCTGAGTATGAAGACAGTCTGAAGACGCAGGATGTGTAGACTTCAAAAGGAAAAACATGGAGTGGTTCACATGACATGCAGCCACTGCATTGTCAGGCAGCTGGTGAGGTGTAGTTTAGAGGACCTTTAGCCTGGCTTAGCCTGATAGAAGATGTGGGGGATATAGGAAAAGAGGAATTTCAGCAGCATAGGACTTAGCTAAAACAATTGGGTAAACTCGAGCTATTCATCTTGCTCCGTTGATTTGTTCTTATGGCCTTTTGAATGTGGCATCTACCATTTTTCAGGGTCTTGCCAAATTTTATTTTGACTATACAGCCTGGAAGAACAGCCTACTTTTATCAAGCAAAATCATCTTCAGCACATTGCATAAAACGTGTAAGTGCTTTCAGTTCTATGATACATAAAAGTAACTGATGTTTAAGTGTGACAGAAAACTGAAGGCCACCAGTTTTATAAATATGCACCAGGCTTTGTAGATACAATCTTTTAAATTATGCACTTTTTAAAATGTTTACCCCAAGCTTGAAATATCCCAGTTCTTCCAGAAATCCTCATGTTTCACTGTTGCAATCTTTCAGAATCATATAATTTGTCCACACTGCTAGTAACCTGCATGTTATCTTTATTGCATTACCACAGGTACAGTAATAAGAATGACTGAGACTGACACATACTTGTTTGTTTTAATTCCCATGCTTGGTTCTTTGAAGTAAGGACTAGGGCCAGCTGCACAGAACAGCTTCCAGCTTTCTGAGCTCACGTGAGGATGTCTTTAGAAGAATGAGAGCCACCTGCACCAGATCCAGATGACAAAAGTGGTACTTTGAAACAAGTAAAGCCCCAAACCCTAGGAACTAATCAGAAATCAGTCTACATAAAACAAAGTCTGAATGTATCAAATGGGAAATTTAAGAGTTCTGCATTGCAAAGCATATGGTTGGTAGGTAGGAGTCACTGCTTTTTAAAAAATTCTCCTTAAGAGTAAAATTCTATTTACCTTCACACTAGCCAGAGCTGTTTTAAATGTACTTACACGCAAATTGAAGGAAAGTTTTAACATTTGGGCAATGTACTATGAAAACCACATGTCATTATCAGAATCCAAAATTTGAAACTACGACTTTGTAGCCAGAGTTACTGTCACCTGTCAGGGAACTGGAAAAAGACCCTGCACATGAGTTTAGCCAGGCATGTACTGTGTGAGCCATGATGTGCGAATTCATTTTTACAGGGCAACCTTCTGACCAGTACAAGAGCATCAATACCCCAGGTTAAACACATTATATTTGTTTGATGGTAGAAGAAGACAATCTATGCACTCTATGCCTTAATATTCTACCCCTCCATAGCTATCATCTCTTTTCCCTTTTATGACTTATTTGATACCTTCTTGAATGTCTATGTAGATTCCGTGTTCGTCACCCTTACAGTAGCCCTTCATGCTATGGGTCCACAGTCCTCTTTGTGAAAAAATATTTTCAGAGATCTAGGGATTAGTTAATCTGTACAATTTGAGTCCTATGACCCTCCTTTCCTCCCTGTTTTTCCTGTTTGAAATGACTCCTTCATATCTTCCTGGTGTGATCTTTGCATATATTTCACCCTCCCAACACACCTCTAACTCTTCTGGTTGCAAATAAGATTATATAAACACTTGTTCCTCTATCTAGCCTCTGGTTATATTTTTTCCCCTCCATTCCATGAAACATTGGATGAAACTCCAAAAGACTTAAGCCCATAGGTTCATAGGTATTTACTAGGCTAACAACCACAAGGGCCTTTTTAAGCCTAGCCATGCATACCAAATCTCTGACAAGTTCTGAGACCCTTGATAAGTGTAAGCAGGGCTTTGAGAGATGAAACATTTACAAGCTAGGGCTTTAGTGATGAGCCATTTACAGGTTGCTTGTGTCCATTAGAGACATAGGTGCCAAACCAGGGATGAACTTCCTGTTCCCCATCCAATTGTCCAAGTTGCACTTGAATTTGGTTAGAGAGGAACTCTGCTTCACATTGTTAGGGGAGCCTGTTCCATAGATGGGGGAGTTTCTGGGATACAAACCTGTCTGCCCAGCAGGTCCTATTTCTATCACAGGCAATGTTTAAGTCTTTAGAGCGGATAATTCTGGTGCTGTTTGTTTTGTGGATATGTAGGAGGTCCATCAGAGTGGGGTCTAACAATGCCCTGTATGCCAGGCATAGATCTCCCCTCAAAAGCCTGTAGGATACAGAATATGGGGATAGAGCCTTGAGCCGGTCTGCACAGGACATTTTACTAATGCCCTGTATTCTTTTAGTGAGGAACCACTGGGGATGTTCCAGTTGTTGGATATGCCTTGTTAGGTACATACCAAAGGGGGCATTGTACTCAAAGATAAGTCTGATGAATGCCGAATACAGTGGAACAATGACTTCCTTGGACTTAGACGCCATACCTTTGTTTATAAGTTGTGCAACATAGAATGATTTCCTCACTACTGTAGACATGTGATGGTCAAAGGCTAGATTACTATCTATGTGTGTCTCTAAGCCCCTGATCACTGGGTCAACTCTAAGGGGTGTGTTGTCAATATGATAGTTAGCAGGGGTGGATGACTTCCCAAAGGGTACTATTATGCATTTCTTCACATTTAGTTTTAGTACATGGCTCTGGCACCAGTTGTTTGTCTGTGTCAGCCCCTCCTGGAGAACTGTTGTGTCAGTGTGAGATTCAAGGACAGCACCTAACTTGCAATCATCTGCAAATTTAGTCAGCCAGAGACCACTGACATTGGCCTTGACTTCAGTGACATAAATGCTAAATGGGAGTGGTCCAAGGACTGATCCCTGAGGACTCCACTTGTGCCTGGCCTCTTTGTAGAGGTGGATTCTCCAATTCTAACTTCCTGGGTCCTGTCTGAGCCAGTTGGCTATCCACCAGGTGACATACCAGTTTGTACCTAACCTCTTGAGTTTGTCAACAATGTCCAAGTGGGCTATTGTGTCAAATGCCTTGGTCAAGTCAAGGTAGGCAGTGTGAACCATTTTGCCCTCATCCATTGCTTTGGTTACCTTCTTAAAGAAATCCACCAGGTTGAGAAGGCATGATCTGCCCCTGACAAAACCAAACTAGGCTGAGTCCAGTGTCTGGAGGTTTACTATATCTCTTTTGATCATCTCCATGATAATTCTTTCCATGGCTTTACATATAAGACTGGAGAGACTTATTAGTCTGTAGTTTCCAGGGTTTGTAGATGGCCCACCTTTGTGCAGAGGGATGACTGTTGCCTTTCTCCATTCATGAGGCACAATGCCTGTTTGGAGGCTACAGTTAAACAGCAATTGCAGAACCCCTGATAGATTATGTTTAATGCTATTTAGAAGGCATCCTGGGATACTGTCTGGGCCCACTGATGCAGTGTTCTTGGTCTTAAACAGAGCACTAAGGACCTGTTCTCTAGTGATAGCATGGGGAGTTATATTTGACGATATTTCCGGAGGGAAGGTTGATGGGGAGAGAGGGGTAAAGTTGCAGATGAATTTATCAGCCAGGAGGTTTGCTATATCTTCTGGCTCAGTATAGGTGGCTGCAGTCACAATGAGCTCTGCACACAATTGTGTATTGCCTTTGAGGTTGCGGGCATAGCTAAGGAATGTTTTGTGGTTGCCCTTGGCCTGGGATGCCAAACATACCTCAAATTTGGCTTTGGTAGATCTTTGCATATATTTTACCCCCCCACACACACACACACACACACACACACATACACACCTCCAATTCTTCTGGTTGCAAATGAGATTATATAAACTCTTGTTCGTCTAGCCTCTGGTCGTATTTTTTCTCCTCTGTCCCATGAAATATTGGACCAAACTCCAAAAGACTTGCTCTCAATATAAGTGTCTTACTTCAGCATGAGGCCTATCTATAAACAGGGGCCAGATTTCAAAACAGCTGCTCTCAGTGTAAGTGGTCATTTATACTGAGAGCAGGTATTTCTGGAATCAGGACCATTCTAGTAAATTTTCTCTGAATTTCTTACAGCAGCCTGGTGTCCTTTTCTTTATATGCCCTCCACATGCAGTAGTCAAGGTGTGGTATAACCAAGACCATGTACAGCAGACACTACCACGTTGCTCCTGAAATCCACTCTCCTGCAGAAATACCTCAGTATTCTGTTTGCTGCTGCTATTGCTTTCTCACTCTTCTCCCAGAGGTCAAGCCCAGGTGTGATCGGCAACTGAGAACTAGTCCTGTTTCCATCACTTCAACATCTCCAAGCTGATACGCACACTGGACTGTTGTGTCTCAAGTGCAGTAATTTACATTAACCTGCAGCTATCAACTTTCCGTGTATTTGTTCACCCTTTACAAATCACTTGCAGGACTCTTTCCCATCCAACATTGCTGCACACGGAAATTAAATTATAAAGGCACATACTGTACAAGCCAGGGAAGAAGATAACTGTGTCAAAAGTGGGTGTATTTTACTAGATATACAATTAATGGACCCCAACATAATAATCTGTCTTGCATTTTCAAGCCCATATTTAGATTCCACACTGAAGACAAAAAGACAACTGCACTTTTATTTAGGAAATTACCACAAATGATTTTGACATAGAAAATAGAAACTATTGTCTGTTCCTTGATCTAGACAATATTATTCTGACTACATGCATAACAAATGCATACACACTTTTAGAACCTTACTTAGAAAATATTTCTGTCATTCATGGGCCTGCCACTGAAAGGATGATACAAACTAGTCAATACCATACCAGTCTGTATTACTCTGCAATCCCACCTGAGCCACCAAAGATATTTAACCCAATATTATTATTATTATTTCCACATTTATTCATTAACTCCATGCCTTTTCATTGTAACAGAGAGTCAAGATTAAAAATCTGCCTGTTGCAGATTGCATCATCAAACTAATGTATTAAAAAGCAGGATTTGTTAATCAAAAGGTCACATTGTGTTTGATTGTCTTTTCGGCTTTTCCCGGTTAGGGGTTGCCACAGCAGAACTCCAGTCTGCTAATGATTGGTAGTAGATTTTTATGGTGCCGAGTTGCCAGCCTGACGCCCAACCTTCAACGAAGGCATGTATATTCACCCATGTCTTTCGGAGGCCACTCGACCGCAGGGAGGACATGCAGACTCCACACAGAAGGCACTCCAGCCGAGAATCGAACAGGAGAACCTCTTGCTGTGAGGCAACAACACTACCGCTGTACCACCTTTATGGTCCAAACCTGGCCATGAGAGAGACCTGTATTAGTAAAGATGCAATCCTACCAGCAGAAAGAGCTGATCCTGACAAAACTGTGTCAGGAGGACAAAGTATTAATAGTTGGAGACAGTAGCATGTTTCTGGAAAATTATTATTCATTGTACACAAGGCAGAAGAGAAGCATATTTATTCCAACAATCTTGTAATGTCAAAAAGCAGGTGGGTGATTCAAGCTGCTGTATCCAACTGTTTTCATAATATTTCTTCCTGGAGGATCAAAGTCATTTTTATGCTGAACAGGCTAAGGTGGAATTACAAAACTCTATTCAATAAAAAGTAAGCCATCAAGCAGAATGGGACTCTGCTTCCCATTCTTCTAATAGTAAAGCTCATAGAGAGACTTTGCCAGTAAAACCTATTCCAAAGGAAATGCTTGAGAGACAGAGAAAAGCATAGAATTTGACTAGAAGAATTGGGAGTACCTTGGAATTGAACCAGAAACTGAAGTTGGGAGATGTAGATGAACAGGAAGAAGATCAGCAACATGGAAATTAATTAATACATTTGAGACAACAAAGCATCAATCACATTTATGAAATATGACTGTAAAAGAAAAAGTGGAAAGACAGGACTTTTGTTGACTTTGTTAAACTTGTGGGATACTAAAAGCTTTTGTCCCACTTTATGTCATTAGTGTTTGGAAGGACACCAAGGGAAAGAGAAGATGAAGGAAAAGGTAACTGTAAACCAATTTCTGTTTTTAACAGGATCTTTATAAAACTTTTCATGATATTAATTACATGTTATATTGTAAAGCATTTTCAGATATTGTATGGGATAAAGATACTAAAGTAAACAGTTGTTTTTTTCTTTCTTCTTTTTAAGTATTAAGAAATGTAGGCATTACAATGCAAAATAAGAAAAAAAATGACTGGACAGAAGCATGTTTACGTTAATAGACTGCAATCTTTGGTATATGAGGTGGGGATGGGGTATAAAAGTACACAGATCATAATTTATGTAGAGCTGATATGCTTTCCTCTTACTTTTGCATAGATGAATGTCTGAATAAAGACCCCAGGCATAAACTAATGAGGCATTTTAAGTCAGAACAAGTAAATAGGAGAACACTGAATATAATGAAAATATTTCCTTTAGAAATAAATGTTCAGCATATCTTCAGAAGACTGCCGCTGGGGGGCAAAATTTTTTCATATGTTTCCATGTAGGCAGGCTGATTATAGGGCAATAAAAAGCCAGAGGACTGGTTTCTTTCATGCTAAAATGTAATGTTTTCTGAAAGCATGTAAACTGTTTTTTTCACATCTGGGAGGGGAATAAAGATAAAAAAAGAACACACATCAATTAGTGTAAATAGCACCACAGACAATAGCATGCATCCTAGCATGAATAACCTTAAATTTAAGTCAGATAACGCCTGTGTGTGCAGCTGTCTATTTTGGGATAATTGTTCCTGTTAGGGGGGGTTAAACTTCATTATTTGAAGGTGTACATAATTGTGTGTCTTTGTATTAAGTCGTTAGGTTATGGGTGTGTTCTTGTGTGTTTGTTTTTTTTTTGAGAGTTTTCATTAAAACAAAAAATCTTGTAAAATGTGCCATAGGTTCAAATGGAGCAGACAAGAAACAATTGCATAAAAGATCAATCTGCCAAACATTAGTGGATGCATACATCACAAAAGCTGGAAATAGATGCCTAAAAAGGTTGTTATATATAATAGGTTGGAATAATAACATCTTGCAAAAAAATATAAAAGGGCACTAGCGACCAGAGATATTCGAGGATATAAACACTGAAAAACTTTATTATTGAATGAACACTTAAAGAATCACCACATTTTCACCCTTGTAAATCAGGACTTTATCAGATGCTTAAAAAAAAAAAACTCACACGCACACATTGTATAAATACCCTCAAAATCATTAATCCAAATAGAATAATAGGAAAATTAAACAATTACCTGAATTAACAAGGTTTCATGAATTGATTGTTGTTGTTGTCTTTTGGCTTTTCCCGGTTAGGGGTCACCACAGCGGAACTCCGGTCCGCTAATGATTGGCAGTAGATTTTCATGAACGCTGAGGTGCCAGCTCAACATTCAACCTTCAACTAAGGCAAGCCCATTTACGCATGTCTTTCGAACGCCCACCCAACCGTGAGGAGGACATGCAGACTCCACACAGAAGGCACTCCCCGCACTCCAGCCGAGACTCAAACAAGAGAACCTCTTGCTGTGAGGCAACAACGCTACCACTGCACCACCGCAGAATTATGCGACATATTAAACCTGCTCAGTAAAACAAATTATAAAAACTACCTCAGCTCATGCATCAATAGTAACAAATGCTGCTCTATAAAAAATCCTACTCTAAAAAAATAATAAATAAATAATAAAAATGAATTTGAACAAGTATTGCTAATAAAATACACTCTTCACCTAAGTGTATCTAAATATGTATTCACAATAAAATTGTATGTATTTCCCCACCATGTAGTGGCTAAAGTCCCCATTACACACAATAGATGTACAGACATATCCCATAAATAAGGGAATGAATAAATAATTTTAAACTAAATAAAAAACTTAAAAAACATAAAATATATTTACATAAGTGCATACCTATAAAAATATTATTTCTAAAATACACCTGAAAAAAACAGAAGGACATTCTGAACAAATTACAAATTTCCACTAGCAATTCTATACTAGCTAAGAAAATTATAATGAGCACTATGTCTAGCTGCCCTCAATTTTAACATGGGGGCCAGGGAAACCTGCTCGTTTACCATGGGGCTCTATTGGCTTCAAAAATCAACTGCCAATACACTTCTCTATATTCTATTCAGGTTTCCCATGGGCCATCTCTAGGATCCTGGGCTATTTCTTCTAAAACAAAAAAGCTAAAAAATAGCCTTAGAACATTGCAGGTATGTTTGTACAATGCATTCCTTTCATCCTGATTCTGTATATCATGTAAATATTCATATATTCTTTTTCTAAACTGACGTACAGTCTTCCCTACATATAATGCATTGCAACCTTTGCACTCCACTAAATAGACCACCCCGCACTGTTACAATTAGAATAAGTAGTGCCCTGTATACTTCTGTCCCTGGCCTGAATATAAATAGAATCCCTGTTCACTATGAAGGGGAATTGGGCACATGCCCCACATTTAAATGTACCAACGTTCTCCCCTCTTTTTTCTTAACAGGTTTCTGCTCCAGTAACTCTTTAATATGCCACCCTTTTTTGAAGGTAAATCTAAGCGGATCCTTATTCATTTTTTCCTTGTTAGAAAAACCAACAAATTTCTTCCAATTAGTACTAATAATTTCCTTAATGCTGTTAGCATCACCATTGTAGTACATGACATATGCTCCTTTATATTCACCCATACTATCATCCCTGTTATCATGGGGCTTATGTGCTACACTCTTTTCTTCTCCATCCTTCCAATCATCCCCCAATATAGGCTTGAACCTACCTTTCCTGTCTTTCAAAACCTCTCTCTTAATTTCTTCAATTAATTTGGGAGGATATTTTCTCTCTTTAAAAATCTTTTCAAGCTCACTGCACTCCTCAATATAATCAAACTTATCCAAAGTCATTCTAGATGCCCTGATAAATTGCCCTTTTATAGTACTCTTCTTTTGAGTAAAAGGATGGACACTAGAAAAATACAAATAGGAGTTGGAAAAGGTATCCTTTCAGTGTATTTAGGACTTAAAACCCCTACTTTTATCTATTTTATATATTGTTACATCCAAAATAATCTAACTTCTCCCTAGAAGTACTACATGTAAATTTCAAAAAATGAGTCTGATTAATGTAATCCAAAAATAATAACCTCTTATCACAATGGCAACACATTCCATATTATCTTGGAATGCAAATGGCCTCACAGGTGTAGTCAAAAAGGAAATAGTATTGAATTACATTAAGATGTGCAGAGTGTAAATAGCAAAGCTACAGGAGACACATTTGGAAAGAAGTAAGCATGAGAATTTGATAAAGAAAGGATTTCAGGATGGATATTCAGCAGAGTATCACAAACAAAGGAAAACATGAGTACTTAGATTAATTGCTAGAGGAGTTGTAATAGTGGTAGAAGACAGAACAATAGATAATAATGGTAGATTTATGGTAGTAAGGGGCTACTGGCAAGAGAAGAGGATGATGCTGGCATTTACTTATATTCCACCAAAAACTGGTATTATAGAGATTTAAAAAAATTGGAGAGAAATAGCCAGCTTTCAGCAGAGAACATTACCTCTGGGTGGGGCCTGGAATTTGATTTGCAACAGAGGGGATGCATCCAGGGGGGGCTAGAAGGGAAAATATAACAAAAGAGATAAGGGTTCTGAAGAAATTTCTGAAAATATTTAGTATGGAAGATGTGAATTCAGTAGTAGGATCTTGGAGAAAATGTGCATGTTATACCCCAAAGTACAACAACTGGGCAAGAACAGACAGAAATCATATTCACAGGAACATCTATCCACAGCCCCTTTTTACCATTTTGCACATGGGATCGGGGTGTCACTTCAACAGTAGCAGTCATCTACAGCCAAAATTTACACTGCCAGGTGGCTAGCTGTGCCATAGTAATTCTTACATACCACACACTCGCATGCACATTTACTCCTATGGCCAATTTAGAGTATCCAGTCCACCTACTGCATGTCTTTGGAATGTCAGAGGAAACTGGAGCACCCAGAGAAAAACCCATGCAAACACAGGGATGGCATGCAGACTCCTAACAGAAGGCACTCCAGCTGAGGATCAAACTGGGGAACCTCTTGCTGTGAGGCTATCTGCTGTTCCACTACATATGCATTTGATTGAGAGCTTTGACACACATCCAATAATCATTTCAGGTCATGTATCAGTAATAAATATGATAAAAATGAAGGGCAATGAAGTAAAAATGAGACAGTGGTGCTTCCCCACATATCTGTTAAAAAGAGAGGAATTTAAGTAATGGGTGATGGAAATTATTCAGGAGTTAGTAAGGAAGATAAAAAGTTCTTCAGAAGTTATAGCTAGTGAGTGGGATAAAAATGGAAGTGGAGTTTAAAAATAGGATAGAAATAAAAGACCTGGTTAAGAAGTAACAAGAATTATTTAGTGGTGCTGACAAAGGTAAAAGTATTGCAGAATAAGGGGAATCTCACAGAAAAACAGAAGGCACAACTGCAGAGTGCTAAATAGAAAATATGGGAATACCTGGTAATATGCATGGGTTTACAAAATTGCTGTAAAGCAACTGTTTACGATAACTCATGAGCACACAAACTTTTAGAACAACGACTTAGGCAACAGAAAGTAGAAAGGGTGTTGCCAAACCTAGGAAACCTATATCAAGAAAAATAACCAGAGATCTTCCAGAGGTATTAGAGATATCTTGAAAATTTAATGAACATTTGTATAAAGAAGAGACATGTTGAACTCAAGAAAAAGCACAAATGGAAGTATTTGTGAAAGGCTTAAATATGTCAAGGTTACAAGTAGATGAGACTCAATAATTAACAGCTGAGATAGGAGTAGATGAGATAAAAATGGTGATGTATAACCAATATGAAAGAAAGTCTCCAGGAATAGATGGTATTCTGCTGGAAATCTGTAATCTAATATGGAAAGTGATAAATATCTGGAAGGTTTTGTTTAACAGTATTTTGAAAAGAAGGGAAACACCAACATCCTGAAAAAAGGTGTGGTGGTTATAACACCTAAAGACAGTAAAGACCAATCAGATCCATCTTCACAGACACCCATTTCAATGATTAAACCATGATTATAAAGTGTTTATGTCTATAAAGGCTAAAAGAATGTTGAAGGTGTTTCCAAAATTGCTAGATATGGATCAATGTGTTTTTTTGAATGAGAGGCAATCATTTGACAACATTAATAGAACAATGATGATCCAGAGGGAAGCAAAATGTAAGAAAATACCATTGTTTTTGGTGGGTCTTGATGCAGAGAAACCATTTGATAGAGTAAGCTAGGATTTTATGAGTAGGGCAATGGAAGCATTCCCTGATACAAGAATAAGGTTAATTAGGAGGACATATGAGGGCTTGGAAGTAAAAGTCAAAGTGGGAGGGTTCATCTATGATAAGTTATGTCTAAGTAGAAGAACCAGGTAGGGGTGTCCTTCATCCTCTTTGTTACATGTGTTATATTTATAATCATTGGCAAAGAAATTAATTGACTCAGAAATTCAAGGATATAACTGGTATGGTTATCAAGAAAAGTTGACTTTATATGCAGACAATATTATTTTGCACCTAATAAAATCAGAAAATGACATCTCAGTGCTGTGGATCATTCTAATACAGTTTAATTTTGGTGGATATAAAATTAATGAAGATAAAACAAAGGCTATAGATGTAAACTATGTACCCACACATGAATTGATTCAGCAATATCCATACTTATGGAGACATTATAAAATGAAGTATTTATGAGTATGGATTTAAAAGGATTCTGTTATGGAAGCTAAGGATGTGAGAGAAGAAATTAAACAAAAGATAATACAAACACTGAAAAACTTGAAGCTATTGTCTATGGACATGGATAGCAAGCTACATGCAGTAAAATGGTTTTAGTCCCTTTAGTTTTATATGCAGGTCAGGCATGTTTTCATTGATGAGAGGAGAAGTTGTGGACAGCAATTAATGAAGAGTTGAAGGCTTTTATCTGGGAGGGGAAGATGGCAAGAGTCACATGGGGTAAATTGATCCTTTCAGTAGTACAAGGTGGTTTAGGATTATCTGATTTGAAGTGATATTTTAGAGCTATACAGCTGTTTTACATAATACAAGTAGAAAGCTACAGTTTAAAGTGAAAGGGGATGATGATGATGATGATGATGTTGCAGGGGGGAAATTCAAGAAATAAGGAGAGAGAGTTGGATTTTGGATATACATCCTTAGGGAAAATAACAACAGTCATACAAAATTTTTCTCAGGTAGACGGCAAATGTTGCAGGCGTGGTGGAAAAGAAAGCGATAACTGGGAACATGTCCTCTTGGAGTGTAATAAGTTGGTAGACTTTAAAAGTTCCAGACAGAGTACTCTGTAAGAAATACTGGGTGAGCAAGTGGGTATAACTAAGGATTTTTTTGAGCTGGGATACAGGATCTGAATTGCCTAGACATAGTAAGGCCTTGTTAAACTTAATTCCGTTAATTTCCAAAAAAGCAATTACTAGAAAATGGAAATCAAAATCTAAACCTGCCATATTTGAAGGAGTGAATATTGTAACAAAGGTAAAAGAACTGGAAGTGGAATCTTTAGAAAAGGGAAGGTGTAAATAACATAAAAAATGTAAATTGTGGAAACAATATATGCAGAAAAATGTTTTAGAGGACAGATCAGGTTTAAGGGAAGACAAGAACTGATTATATTGTACAGAAGAATATATGTGGTGCATAATGTTTGTTACTGTGAACATGTTAATATGGTTTGTTTCCTTTTATATAAATGTAAGTTTGCCTATGTCACAAATGATAATTCAATAAAAGTGTTTAAAAATATTGTGGCAATATACATCTCATCAAGTTATCAGTTCTTGCAATAAATATTTCTCAGCTTATATTACCTGAATGTCCACTCAAAATGTCTCTAAACAAAAATACTAAAGACACCCTCCCCACACACAAACACACATGCACATCCCAGTAACTAACAACTAGATTACACAACAATGTAGAAAAGATCTAATTTCCATGCCTTCCCTTTCATCACCATTTACATAGCTACACAAAAAACAATGTGTACTGTAATGTAATGCACTCAAATTGAATTCAGCAGTAGTGAAAAATGATGACTAGCACATCAATGAAACACATTTCCTAAACACAAACATATAGATAGATAGACAGATAGATAGATAGATAGATAGATAGATAGATAGATAGATAGATAGATATAGGTATATGTATAGATATAGATGCACACACTTTTTTTTTGCACAGTTGTGTTACTTTTTGAGTATTGTATACACTGCTAGGCATGTTACAATACATGTGTGCATTTAATGTAGTGGAGCATTTCTTTCCAGACATCTGAAAAAATAAGTTATGCCTATTCAGAATTTCCCACTCAGCAAGCACTGGTAAAATGGCATACAAATATACATATACTTAAATAAACAGTTCTGAAAGCTGTTGTACATTTCCAAAAATTCTGGCTACACCCTATCTGCCAATATGGTCACTGTGAGAAAAGTGGGTAGGTCATGCAAAGGGAGTGCATCTTCCATTTGGTGTTGGCTACATTTCATCAGAGCTTTCTCACTTGCATGTGCTGGTTATAACAAGATTGCTAGACATAGTGAAACAAGCTGCTTGCATTAGGCCCTGCCCTGCATACGGTGAGTTTGGATTAAAGTCATCCTGCTGCATTTAATGTTATGTATTACTCTTCTGCTTCAGTGATCTGTCTTTATTTGTAAGGTTCTTTCTTGCTTGCAGTAAGGTGTTGGAAGAAGCTGTTTTGCCCTTCGCTGAGTATATCACAGTAAGAATTTGTCAATATTTCTAACCCTTTTGCTTTATCACAAGGCTCATTTTGAATATTGCGTACTAAGACAGCAGAAAAAGAAAAAAACGTCCATGGGCCAGAACTGCTAAGGCATCTGGCCAAGTTCTGGAAGTAATTTGGATATGGTTGAATTAACTGGTGTAACATCTGCTATTCTCAAAATTCATGTGAAAACAGTTTTTAAAGTTACAAAAGAGCTCAAGTGTCCCTTAATTGCTATTCATGAATGTGTGGTTTCCATTTGGGAGGTGGTCAAGAAAATAGCATGCCTACTCCAACTGTGTTAAAACAGTGTGGCACAGAAGTTCTGAGAACAAAGTTCTGACTTCTCTGTAGGAGACAAATAATTTATGTTACTGCCTTGCATTAACCAATTTTCTCTCAACATACTGGATGTAGTGTATCATGGTTATTTTATTATTAATGCTAATGATAAAAATTCAGTCAGTTTAAAGGGCGAAGAGTATACAGTGGGCAGACTATTCATCTTCTGTAGCTGGCTAGCTACCCAGTTTATATTGCCAGTTACATACCTAGGTAAACAGATACAGATCTGTGTATGTTTCTTTCAGCTAGAATTATTGAAAGAATGCTTTCTAGCCGATGTGTATTTCAAGTGAACAGGCATTTTTATGTTTAAAGGTCCTTAGGGAAGGAAATATTCTATTCCAGACAAATAACAAAACTCTTGGGAAAGACCAGTTATGTGTGCACTTCGGTTCTGTTGCCAAGATATGTACTAACAAGTAATGATCACTGAAATGGACCATTTAAGGCTACATTTCCAGTGTAGTCTATATTTAGAGACAATAATTTATATTTCTGCAGCTTTGTGGAACACTTAGTGTTAATTATGCACTGTTTTGTCAGTCCCATGATGCAGAGGGAGAGATCCTTTGTGCAATGCCAGTGATGTAGATATAATTGCTGGCTTGAACGTTGGTGGTCTGGCCTCTCACTACCGGGGAAGGTATAACTAAGTGGGTAATTGCCAGTTTTCCTTTCTCAGATGAGTCAAGGTTTTTGCTCTGTATGGTAATGCTATCCGAAGGGAGACTTAAGGACCTGCACCAGAGAGGAACATTTTGTTGGAGCTGCCAACAAACATTTGCAGTGGTGGAAGGTGCATAAAAAACATGAAGCCACTGTCAGTATCAGCATTATAGCATAGTGTAGGTTTGGTAAATTAATAAACTGTTCCTTCCCTGCTATGTGATAGTCTGAGGACTTAAACTTTCAGCTCATGCTACTTAGAACAATAAAAATGGATATGCACCAAATCACTGTGGCTTGAAATGGCCTAAGATCAACAAGTAGACTCCCAACAAACAAATGAAAAAACGGTATGTTTTCTTAGAAAATACTTCAGGAAAAGAAAAGGCCTACTTTGATATTATCCATAAAAGGAAAATATGATGCTCCCATAAAAGGAAATTGTCTTCATTTTGTATGATAACCTTTCATCCAAGACTTCACCCAGTCACATGACTCTCACCCTAAAACTTAGCACTTCTTAAAGAAATAGTATGTAACTCCCCCGTTACTAGAATGTAATATGCCTTATAGAGAGAGAGAGAGAGAGAGAGAAAGAGAGAGCTGATCATTTTATCTAAATCACAACTTGTCTAAACACAATTTATCTAAACTCACTTCATCTAAACCAGCAAAATTCAAGCAAAACAAGAGAAAAAATGTCTTCTGCAGGGTGGCAATCCCCCTGCACCTCCATACAGGTAGCTTTACCCCACCCACCTTTTAACTTAAAGATAACAACTACATAGTTGCTCTACAGTGAAAGAAAGGGAAAAACACTGGAAGAGCACCAACAGCTTGCACAATCCCGTGCACTTGCAAATGGTAATTTTACTTATAAATATTGAAAACCCATACCAGTGATCAAAAAATTATAATAATTCTTTTTCATGAAAATTATAACTGGTTAAATACATTGACAAATATCATTAAGCAAAATGTCATCAGTTAACTTTTACAATGACTTGTGATTAGATAAAGTGAAGTTGCATGTCACACGTATAAAATATATATATATATATATATATATATATATATATATATATATATATGTGTGTGTGTGTGTGTGTGTGTGTGTGTTCCATACACTAGATCGAATTTTCACTAATTCAAAATAGTGCATGGAATGCTCACTGCAGCGAAAGTGCACTTAATCAAAAGTGCACTTACGCGAAGTTCAGTACAATGAACGGGTGTTGTACTGAACTTCCGTGCAGTACTCATGGATCTTAGGGTTAGGGCACAGGTCATAGTAAGGGGAAAGCCCATAGGGCTATCCCCTTACCATGACCCGTGCCCTAACCCTAAGGTCTGTGATGACTGCAGCGCAATGAAGGACATAGCAATGTCCTCCACTATGGTGCGATAGTCACGAACCTTAGGGTTAGGGCATGGGTTAGGGTAAGGGGATAGCTTTACTAACTATCCCCTTACCCTAACCCTTACCCTAACCCTAAGGTCTGTGGCTATCGCACCATAGTGGAGGACATAGCTTGTTTTTTATGTCCTCCACTGTGCTGCGGTGTTTTCAGTGAAGTGCACTTATGCAAAAGTTTACTTTCATTAAAGTGAACTTTCGCAGAAGTGAGGAGTCCTATTACAAGTTCTTGTAATAGGAATCCATATATATATATATATATATATATATATATATATATATATATATATATATATAGTGACAGAAAAGCAGATGCTGCCAGCCCAGCTATCTGGAATTTTGTAAATAATTATATGTCATTTGTGAATATCAAATGATTCATATAAGATGTTTGAGTTACAAATATATTAGAGCTGTATGTATATAAGATGGTTTCTACAAATGTGTACTAGAAAGGTATTTTGTAAAGTACTGAGCTTAAAGATGTATCCGCAGTGTGCCCTGCTGGAAGAGAATAAAAATGTACATACATGATTGTAACTGTTTAAATAAAGAAGTTATGTCTTACCATAACGTTCCATCTGAGTTGTTGATCTTCTTCCATTCATCACTGATGGATACAGTTCCAAACCCTCGGAACCGAATTGGCCAAATACCTAGCTAGCGTACACCAAACCCTCGAGCCACGCTACTACCCACAATGCCCTTCATCCCATACCTCAGATCGAGATTGCAGAACATATAGTGCAAACATATATTAGAAATAGAAATAAAGGCAGCGTCCATCTCTGCGCAAAAACCCTAACACACCAAAATGACCCGAAGATCCGCCAGGAGCCCTTGGTGGGGAAAGGTGGGAGGGTGTGATGAATGGAAGAAGATCAACAACTCAGATGGAACGTTATGGTAAGACATAACTTCTTTATCTGAAGTTGTTAATCTTCTTCCTTTCCTCACTGATGGGACTGTGTCCCTAGCTACTACAAAATCTGTGTGGCCCTCATGGAAGAACATTCCAGAGTACCATAGAGCCAAAAGCAGCTCTTCCCCTGGAGACCAGATCCAATTTGTAATGCTTGATAAAGGTATGGGGTTTAGCCCAAGTGGTGGCTGCACAAATATCATCCATGGAAGCCCTAGCATGAAAGGCGACAGAAGCAGCCACAACTCTAGTGGAATGAGGTTTAATGCGGCCAGGGGCTGATTCCCCCTCCAGAGAATAAACAAAGGAAATGCAATCCCTATGCCCTTTTGACAAGGTAACCTTAGACACTGCCGATCCCATTCTAGAGCCCACAAAGGCAACAAAAAGCTGATCTGACGTACAAAATGACTTTGTCCTGTCCAAATAAAAACGTAACTGTCTGTGGACATCCAAGGAACGGAGACAGTATTCCGCTTTGTTGGTATAATTAGGGAAAAACACGGGCAACTCAATGGACTGGTTAATCGAGAATTCCAAAACCACCTTGGGTAAGAAAGTGGGATCGGTGCGAAGTGATACTCTGTCCTTATGGAAAATCAAATAAGGACTCAATGCATAATGCTTGCAGCTCTGATACACGTCTGGCTGAAGTAACCACCACCAGAAACAAGGTCTTCCAGGACAGAAATTTCACATCACAGGTTGCAGCTGGCTTGAAGGGAGGTAGAGCCAAAGTTTGAAGCACCCTAGACAGATTCCATGATTCCACAGGTTGCTTAATGGGAGGTCTAGAATGAAAAATCCCCTACAAGAAGGTCTTACACAGATGAGAAGATATAATAGGAATTCCATCTGAACCATCATGGAAATTGGAGATGGCAGCTAGATGCACCCGAATCATGGATGCAGAAGCCTCATTAAGGAAAAGATTGATCAGGTATTGAAGAACCATAGCTACTGAAACAGAGACAGGATCCAGAAACAGCTCTTGTGCCTACAAGGAATAGCATTTCCACTTGTCTTTATAAAGTTTTCTGGAAGGTTTATGGGAAGCCAAAATAATATTTTGTACCAGAGAAGAGAGTGATTCAAGCCTGGCTACTAACGGAAGTGGAGCAACCAAGCTGTCAGTTTGAGCATGGTCAGATTTGGAGACAACAACCCTTGGGGGTGAGAAATGAGATCCTGATGGAAGTCCAGGATCCAAGGAGATTGGTGCAGGTGTGGCTGAAGGAAGGGGATCCAAACCTGTCGAGGCCAGAATGGAGCAATGAGAATCATTCTGCTTCTCAACCGAGTAGCCTTCCTTAAGACCAAGTGTATCAAGGGGATGGGAGGATAAGCGTACAGGAGATCCGCAGGCCAATCATGAGTCAGAACATCTCTTGGGGACTCCCCGTGTGGAGGAAAGAGGGCAAAGTAGCTGCTGCACTTTGTATTGGAGGGGGAGGCAAACAGATTGCAGCAAGGCTGGCCCCAGCAGCTGAAAATTTCCTCCGCCACTCTCAGGTTGAGAGACCACTCATGAGGAAGCAGGATGCATCTGCTCAGCCTGTCTGCAATCACACTGGAACTCCCCAGGATGTGTGTGGCAATCAGGAAATGGTTGGAAGCTATCACCCACTGCCAAATTCTCATAGCTTCACAACAAAGGGAGTAAGATCTGGTCCCTCCCTACTTGTTGATGTACCAGACCACAGACATGTTGTTGGACTGGATAGCAATCTGTCCGAGAGGAAGAAGAGGATGGAGAACTTGTAACACCAGTAACACAGCTCTGAGCTCTAGAACATTGATATGTAAGTTGACTTCTAGAGGAGACCACGTGCCTTGAACAGGTTTCCCCTGAAAGTGCCCCCACACTCTATCAGGAAAGCATCTGTAGTCACCGTGGTGTTGGGCTGAAGAGGTTGAAAGGGGCAACACCAAAGACTTTCATCCATTTTCATCCACCAGAGGAGATCCTGTTTGCAGAGATTGGTGATGAGGATTAGTGCGTTCAAGGGATGATGATTGTGTATCCACTGAGTTTGAAGAAGCCACTGTAACAGGCGCATATGAAGTCTGGCCAACAGAACAATGGGAATGGCTGCTGCCATGGAACCAGAGCCTGCAGAACTTCCCTTGCAGACACTTCCCTGACGTCGAGTATCACTTGCACTTGTGTTCTCAGTCTTAAGAGCCTGTGATGAGAAAGAGATATTAGGCTGAGCTGAGTGTTGAACATAACCCCTATGAATTCTAGTTGTTGTGAGGGCTGAAGGTTTGATTTTTCCCAGTTGATAGTAATACCTAGAGACTCCACCAGAGACAGAGTGTAGCGAAGGGCCCTGGTTAGTAGATGCTCGGTGGGGGTGGAGAGGAGCCAATCGTTCAGATAAGGAAACACCTGGAATCTGTGAAGTCTCAAGTGAGCTGTCACCACTGCTAGACATTTCGTGAATACCCTGGGGGTCGTCGAGAGACCAAAAGGCAGGGCTCTGAATTGAAAATGATTGGCTCCCAGCTGGAAGTGCAGAAGTCTCCTGGAGCGTTTGTCCATTTTGATGTGGTAATACGCATCGGAGATCTAGAGAGCACATCCACACACCCTCCCGTAGGAATGGAAGGATGGATTGAATAGTGACCATACGGAACTTGGTCTGTATGACTGACTCATTCAAATGACTGAGATCCAGGATGGGCCTCCAGTCTCCCATCTTTTTTTTTACCAAAAAGAGTCTGGAGTAGAACCCTAATCCACATTAATCTGGGGGGACTAGTTGGATGACTCGCTTTAGAAGAAGCTTCTTGATTTCGGAAGCTGCCTCCTCCCTTTAACTGGGTGGTACATCGGGAAGGGAGAATTGAGGTCTTGGAAAGGATTTGAGGGGGATGTGATAGCCTCTGGTGATAATTCTCTGTACCCATAGATCATCGGTAATGGAGGACCAGGCTGTTTGGTGCAGAGAGAAATGCGCCCTGACTGCTTCTAGAGGAAAGCGATCAGCAACGCTTCAGGAGTGCTGATAGGATCTACCTGAGAAAGAATCTCTGGAGCCCTGATTCCGGTAATCCCCTCTGCCCCTAAAGGGGTGTTTTCCACTGTCAGACTTCCCTCTGCTTCTGGAGGTGTCCTCGGCATGTGCGTCATGAAAGAAACCTTGCGACTTCTTGTGCCACAACTTTCCACTCCTCTGGTTCCTGGAGAAGGAACTCTGAGGTTTGGAGAAGTGCAGGCCCGTGGCAGACAAGGTCTTTTCATCCTGATTGCACCTGGCCAAAGTATCCTTGACCTTAGAACCAAAGAGCGTGGAGGGCTCAATAGGGGCTTTCAAAAAGGAAGACTTGAAGGAATCCGGAAGGTTAGAAATGTGCATCCAGGCATGACGTTGGACAACCATGCCAGCACCTGCTGCTGTAGCTGCTCCTTCGGTTGCGTGGGAGAGCAACCTCATGGAGGAATTCAAAATCGCTTCAAGGGTGGCAAGTTGGGAAGCCACTTTGTCACGTGCTCCATCCGATACTTGACCCACAAGGCTACCAGAGAGTTCAGAAATAAGGTCTCTCTGGAGTCTCGTAAAGTGTGCCAGGAAATTCAGCGAATGCATGGCAAAGGTCGCTGCAGCAAAAACTCGCTTCCCTAACCTGTCCAACACCCGGGACTCCATGTTGGGTGGATGAACAGCAGGACTCTCTTCCACCAGGTCCTTTTTTGTGGCCGCCACCACCACCATAGCATCTACTGGAAAGCCTTTCAACCAATGGGGTTGATCCTCTGGAGGAGAAAGCACCTTGTCTGATCTCTTGCGGAATGCTTCTACTGAATCCGGACTCTTCCACGCTCGCTGCACGATGAATTTGACCAACTCATCTGCAGGAGGGGTCACCCAGGAAGTAGTGGGCCATGAGTGGAAAGCTTGTAGGAATACGGATTCCTCCAGGGAAGGGATGGAAGATTTCCAGTCATCCTGCTGACTCAAAATCTCCAAGATATCCCCAAAGGAAACATCATCAGGGGATGATCTAGGGGGAACCTTCCCATCATCGAAATCCATATCCTCAGTAAGGGACTCTTCAGGTGAATCCATGTGTTTTCTTTTGCACACCCTCTTCCGAGGGGGCTCTTCGGTGGGGATGTCTGAAGAGACCTCGGAAAGGGGGGTGCTTTGGATTAGTGGTCCCCTGCTAAGGGCCAGTGATGACTGAGTTGGGGGGACCAAAGGCGGAGCTGAAGGAGGGGGATTGCTAGCTGCCAGCACCCTTTCCATAATCCAGAAGACAGGCCCACCTGAAGAAAGATGGGAGCCCGGAACCGAAGAGGACTGAATCAGAACCGGAGTCACACCCCGCTCCAAATGGCCCACCTCCGAGACTGGAGTTTGAGAAGGGTTTGGTGCAGATATAACTCTCGGATCCGACATGGGAACCGAGATGACCATCGGTGCTGGGGCCAGAATCAAGTATTCCACCCCCAAAACCAGGGGTTGAGTAAGGTGGGATGCTGTCAGAACTGACACCCACCAGGGCTTAGATGCTTCAGGCATCATAGTAGTCGGTGCCGAAGGAAGGGGTCCCGTTAAAAGCAATGGGCAAGGGGGCCTTGGAACCAAATGATCCCCAGCAGGAGAATACGAAGGAGTCAAAGGAGGAAAAATCCCAACACCCAGAATGGAACAGGGTCTGGAGATTCCTCTTGCAGTCAGTACCTGATCAATGAAATGAACAATGTCTATTTCGGAAACGCTCCTGGCAGACCTAACTGATTTGTCAGAAGGGGATTCAGGCCAGTCTAGAAAGGGACTGTAGGCTTGTCCGGGAAATGGATCCACAGAAAATGAATACCTTGTCCGTGGTAAGGAACTCAATGGAGCCAAGGATTCTGATTTGAATTGTGTAAACGGTAAAGTCGGCACTGAGAGGGGGCTCGGAGCCGAAGTCACAATCGGGGTAGTAGTCAAAATCAGATCCAAGGTCATTGGAGCCAGTGTCTGTAAAGGTGAGGTCGGTGCCAAGGTGTCCAGAACCAGACTGGTCAGAACCAAAGTAATCAGAGGCTCAGTAGTCATCGGTGCCGAGCCTGGAACTGACAATTCAGACTTCCCAGAAACTGCGCTCGGCGCCAAAATCGGTGGCACCGAGGCAGCGAGCAAATGCTCAGAAGAAGATCTACAGGCCTTAGATTGATGGGTCTTGCTGCTGTCATCGGCCAGTGAAGAGGGGTCTGAGCAGGGATGCTTCTTGTCCTTGACTGGAGGGGTTGAGACCTCTGCAGAAATAGCCTCCGAGAAAGGAGAAGAAAGCAATCCTTTCAGAATCAGTTTGTTGCACCATTCATTCAATGTCCATTGACTAAAACTCGCACAAATATCACATGGGGAGTCGCAGAAAGGTGCAAAATGCCCAAACAATAAATGTATTTAAAATGCAAGTCGCTGTTCGGTAATTTACCACTGCACGATGTGCAGTGTTTAAAACCTGAAGTACCCTTTTTCTCTGACATACTAGCACTCACTCAGACAAAAGGAGAGAGGAAGAGAAAGGCAAAACTACCAGCAGTGGTATGAAGAATTACCACAAGGGTGGTAAAAAGTAAGGAAAGGCAAGAAAATACCAACAATGGTAAAAGAAAAGGAATACCTATGGGTAGAGCTAGACTATGAGAAAGACACTGATAGAAAAATTAGTAGAGAAATACACACTTTATATAAGTCAAAACTACTTAGCTGGAGAGCTCGGTGAAAACGCTGCTATATGGCTGTGCGGCAAACGAGATCTGAGGTATGAGATGAAGGGTATTGTGGGTAGTAGCATGGCTCGAGAGTTTGGTGTACGCTAGCTTAATATTTGGTTGACTCGGTTCCGAGGGTTTGGAACCGTACCCATCAGTGAGGAATGGAAGAAGATTAACAACTTCAGATGTATATATTATAACAGTGGAAACTGGAACACAGGAGGTTAACTTCATTCCAGCAACACTTCAGAAAAATATCTGAAATTAAATTACTTTATGACAACAAGAGACAGGATGTGTATACTAGGGAGTTATCTGTGTTGTCTTGAAGGAGAAATAATTAGTAGGCTTAAGATTTGGAAATGTTGTATTGTTTTATGACTTCCAACAGCTGCACAGATCTGAGAAAAAACCCTTGTCTGGATATTTTTACAGGTAGATATTAAATACTGCTAGTTCCAGCAGTGAGGGTTTCATCTAGGACACAGTCAGATGACAAGAAATGATATCATTCTGCAAGCTATCCCAGCAGTAATATTTGAGATATTAATTTGAGAGGTCTCAGAGAGGGACAGCATTCTGTATTCTATCTTTGACCTGACAACAACTAGAGAAGATGAATTCATCACATCTGCCTTGCTCTGAGTACGTTTCCAGGTTATAGTAATTCTCTTAGACATAGTCAGAAATATATCAATGCTTAATTTACATGTTTTTCTTTATTTATTTAAGACTGTTCTGCAATGCTGTTTTAAATATTTCCTATTATTTTGAACTCCACTTTCACTGTAAATATATTTTCTTGATCTTTTAATATATATTATTAAATATATTTAAACCTTTCATTGTGGCTGATCTGTCGAGAGATATTTATGTTCTGAGATTACTTGCATATTTATTTGGTGATACTGTGTGGGTCACTCCTAATAGCCTTGCTCGTGGTCAGTCTACCATTTGTATTGATAGTAGCATTGCACAGTAAGATTGGACACCCTTTGTTAAGGGCCTTAAAGTAGTTGATAAGGAGCTGGCTGGTGGCAGTGATAACTACCTTATAGTCTGGGCAAAAGAGGGCATAGCTATTAAACCTGTGCCAGCCTTTCCCAGATGTGTGTGTGTGTGTGTGTGTGTGTGTGTGTGTGTGTGTGTGTGTGTGTGTGTGTGTGTGTGTGTGTGTAAATCAAACCTCAGAGCGTGTGTGTGTCAGCTACTTGGGCAGGGATACAAAGCACTGATTGGACAGAAAGGGTGCAGGAGGACTTGGCTTGGCCACTCAGCTGAGATCTCAACTCTATAGCTGTGCCAGTGGGTAGTCTTATTGGAGATCTGGAGAAAGAGGGAGAAACAGCCGCAGACTGGCTGTGGTCTCTGTGTGTTCTTAAGGGAAATTGCACTTGATGCAGTGAGCTGCATCCGGAAATACTGTGTGTGCACTTGTCACCCACCCAGTGTACGTCCCACTGGTGCCAGTGGTGAGGATTGAGGCTCTTTGAGTACAGGTTCAGTGGTGGAGCATCACTTGTATATATATATATATATATATATATATATATATATATATATATATATATATATACACATATATTTATATATATATATATATATACACACACATATATTTATATTATATCTATGTATATATATATATATATATATATACATACACACACATATATTTATATTATATCTATGTATATATATATATATATATATATATATAGAGAGAGAGAGAGAGAGTTTACCACTATACATTGCATTAATATACATATAACCGTTTATGGCTATGACAATTGTGCCAAGAGACTAATACACATTTTTAAAACCCATTGTACTAAACTCATTTGTTTTAGTTAATGTGTATTGAGTGCTTCCTTTATCAGTCTAGCCATAATGAGTATAGTACTGACTGTACAGAAGCTAATTAACAGTGTGTTTCTCTAGTCCAACACCATTTTTGATAGCAGCATTATTAGTAATAGTTGCAACAGTTCCATTTAAGGTTTGACAGTTAACTTTATCATTAGTGTCAGTAGTTGAAAGCATTGCAACAGGTGAAGGTTTACCAGTAACATCGGGATGAAGTTCAGTAGCTGAAATCATCATTACAGGTGAAGGCTTAACAACAGCTTCAGGATGAGGTTCAATAGCTAAAATCATCGTTACATATGAAGGTTTAACAACAACATCAGGATAAGGTTCAGTAGCTGATCTCATCATTACAGGTGAAGGTTTAACAACAACTTTAGAATGAGGTTCAGTAGCTGTCATCATTACAGTTAAAGATTTAACTATAACTTCATGATGAGATTCAATAGCTGAATTCATCATTACAGGTAACGGTTTAACTACAACTTCATGATGAGGTTCAGTATCTGATGTCATCATTACAGGTGAAAGTTTAATAACAACTTCAGGATGAGGTTCAATATCTAAAGTCATCATTATAGGTGAAGGTTTAACAACAACATCAGGATGAGGTTCAGTAGCTGATATCATCATTACAGGTGAAGGTTTAACAACAACTTTAGAATGAGGTTCAGTAGCTGTCATCATTAGAGTTAAAGGTTTAACTATAACTTCATGATGAGGTTCAGTATCTGATGTTGTCTTTACAGGTGAAGGTTTAACAATAACTTCAGAATAAGGTTGAGCAGTTGAAGTCATTGTTACAGGTGAAGACTTCACTACAGACTCATGAGTTCAAGGTTATATGCATACAACAGACTCTCTGGCAAAGGTACTTGTTTTGGCAATTTCAACAAGTGTCTTCTGTTCATTCTTTACAGTTGATTGTTATCTTGTGGCACATGTCGTTTAGGTTGTGTATGTCAATTAATGACCATTGTTTAATTTTTTTATCTATACCCCAGAATCTGGTGTAGTTATCCTCACTCTTTCTTACTCATTTAACCCTAAAAACTTCATGCTGTTATACCATAAAATTCTTTCGTCTTCATTTATTTTTTCTGAAGAAACTGCTGTTGGTTATCTACTCTCTAGCACTAGTAAAGAGAATGATGTAGAAAACATTGATTTAAGCCATCTCTCCATCAACAACCAAGCTGACTGGTGTCCCTCAACCTGTACTGGTACATTTTTACATTCCAGTAAAGACAATTGAGAATTGAGTTAGTTGAATGAATCACATATCTTTATACAATCTTTTCTGACTGTTCAAAACATGTGCTAAACCTGGCTGTTTGCCTGTGGATACCTTGTCTAAATGTGATGTGCTCACTCAGTTTTTAGCAAAGTACTTAAACTTTTAACAAGTGAACTGTCGACCATTGTATACAATTGTTTTGATACACAATGTTTAGCAAAATCAATTCAGCACATTAATTGCAATAGTATCACACAGTTGATTTTAAAATCAACTCAGTGTAGTTATATCCTAGACTTGTTAGGTATAACCTGATTTTAATTGAAAATATATTGATTTCTCCTCCTCTAGGATTATCTGATCATTTGTCCTTCTCATTTGAAATAGACACTGGCACAATAGTTTCTATCTTCATTTGCAATTCAAAGATTTTAGCTTGATTTTTCTGACAAGTTCCATAATGCAGCATGCTGTAACAGCTTTCTTAGAGACTATGCTATCTCTGACATTTGTATGCACTTTGACAGATATTGCACCATTCCCAAGAATCACAAAACAGACAGACTTATCAAAGAATTGTAAGTTCATTGTGGTAAGCACTTTTTCTACATCTGTCTGTAACCCTTTTGCAGTAATTAAATAACCTATGTATGTCAATAATGTAGCAGCAAGTTGGCATTTGACAATGTTAATCTTCAAATTATGTGACCTTATTCTATCCAAGATTAATCCACTTTCTTGTCTTGTTGTATTCCAGACTAAAATTTATTCAATAATATTTATAATACTTTCCAGTCCCTCAATCACATTAACTACAGCACTCTGAAATATTTCTGCTGCTGACAATACCAAAAGGGAGTTTCCACAATCTGTGTGTGTATGAGTGCCTGCCTGTCTGTATATGGACCCACACACCTATAGATAGACAGAGAGATAGATGGAGAGGTGTATTTATGAGTCTATGATTTTATTCTATTCAATCAATGTGCAGAAACATAAAGGCACTGTCAAAGGAAAAATATACTTTAAAAATGATCAATACAAGGTAGGTTCAGGTTAAGGCACTTTAATCTTGCAGCAAGGAGACAAAAACGTGCTAATACAGAGTTTGTCTAACTAAAATCAGGAAGTAAGTTCATCTTTATACACTTTCTAACAAGACATTGCCTACCAAGCTGACATAACAGATCACAGGTTTTAACATCATCATTACATAGCAGCTGTTTATCCATAATTTTCTGCTTGCACTATCAATTTTATGAAAAACTTCCTAAGAAAAACAACGTGGCCTTGGTGACCACCGGTTAGATACAGTTTCCCACTATGTTATGTTTCCATTCAAGGTACTACAGCCAATTCAAGCACAAAGCAAGTACAGATTCTTCAAGCAGTCTTTTGTCTTATGTATCTCTTCTTTTCCGCATCTGTGCATGTTCTCATAACACGAACAGAGCTAATTGTTCAAATTCATAACATTATAGAATATGGTATTGTTTCATTTATTACTTCCTGACCTAGCAGATAATCACCTGCTTCTCAGTACATTTCCAAAAGGCATAAACATGAATTTTGCTGTGCTAGCAATTACTAGGTTAGGGGGCATCTTGCAAGTTTCAGAAAGCATACTGCAGTTACAAAAAGCATCTTATAATTTCATACAGAATTAAGCTGTATATAAAATAGAATGAAAACGTGTTAATTCTTTTAGCTTCTAATAAGTATTAGACATATACATAAATGCATATTTCTCTGACATTTCCCCCCTGTTAATACTTTTTATTGTATTTTCAAAAGCATAAACAGTTTACTTCTTCTCCTAACCTCTTCCATTCTGGATTTGCAGTTAAGAGAGTCATGTAGTTTAGACTTATGAAAGCATTTCAGTTTTCAACAACTCTTCAATTTTAGTACTTTGATACAAAGTCTCAGAAACTGACATGTCTATAAAATCTTTGATTAACTTTTTCATGCAGGGAATACCACAACAAATGCATGCTCCTAATAGGAGTAATCCCACACAAATGGCAATCAGAATGTTCATTAGGATGGAATCCCACCCCCCAAACAAATTCTGGAAAAAGTCCATCAGAGGGTTTGGGCCTGGTTTGGTCATGGTCGACACTTGCTGGATCACCTCAAGATGGTCGTTTATCTCGTGCTGGTTGTCAGGAATATACAAACAGCATTCTTCTTTGATTAAAGCGCACGTACCACCTCTCACCGCTAGGGTGAAGTCAAGAGCCATGCGGTTTTGAAGTACCACAGTTCTCATAGCATTTAGTTCATCAGTCACTAATTCGAGAGCAAAAAAAGTTGCATTGCTCATAACTTCGAGAAGTTTGGACAGTTTTCTCAGCTCCCAAATCGATTTCACTGCGCCATACGCAGGGGCTATGCCTGCCCATGATATAATAGTGTCACTCAAGTCCATATGTGTCAGTTTATCTTTGTTTTTCATGGAGTTATGGTTTCTCCACCCTGCTTCGATTCATCCCACTGGATTCTTGGGTCTCTTGATTGGACTTCTAGGTTTACTGCTAACCTCTCTGACGTTTCGAATTTTCCCCTGAGGCAAAGCTGCAGTGTGTCGTATGGCTGGAACCAGGTAACCCAAAAAACAACTGCCGGACCAGTTCTCAGGTAGCCATTTATATGCTTTTTTCCCACAAACAAAATAACAATTCTCTACTTTAGTATTGATATATGCTCGCCCTGCATGAAACATCTTTTTGTCAATCATAGAAAGTTGCTTCAAAAGAGCAGGATTACGCTGTATTTCACTAACAGTTCTCTTCATTTTTTCAAAGTATGAGTCATAGTTCATATCACAGATAGTTTCTGCCTTATTAGCCTTAATATAACATTTATAAGAAACAGTCACATTGCAATTGCTCCAACCCACCTGAATAGTGTCATTTTTATAAAAACATACAATCCCTTTTTGTGTAACAGGTAGGTACAATGCTATTTTGTCTTGTGATTTCACGGGTGTAGTAACAAAAATCAAGTTTTCCCAGGTCTCATTGACCCCTAGGGGGACAGCAGTCATCAATAATCCCCTGTATGCTCTTGGTATAGCTGTGCAAATCCAGCAATTCGAAACATTAAAAGTCTCAGCATACACATATTTAATTGCTTGGTAAGTGTTAAAGTTTGGATGCCAGTCTATGAGTAATGCATCACGTTTGTTCAGTTCAACTCATGTGACTGGAAAAAGGAAAGGCCACAGCAAAACGATCATTGTTATCAGTATAGCTATCAGGATAATCATGCAATTTTTCTGAGGTTGTTCTGCATCCCTGTTTACTCTATACCTGGTCATTTTGTTCTCGTTGTACAACAGTAACAAGGTTTTTGTCCAGTTCAAAGTTCTTAATCAATTTACAGTGTGTCAGATGAATCCAGGATGCTCGTTCTGTGATCTTGACTGCAGTGGGTGTTGACAGTAGCACTTGGTATGGTCCTTCCCACTTCGGAGAACTCCAATTATTTTTCTTCATGACTTTCACCCAGACCCATGTGCAAGGGAGCCTGCAGGATTTTTTGCAGGGGGGTGCAAACCCAAGCCCCACCCACCCCACCCCACCCCCTCTGCTGCTCCGCCCACTCAGCCCCACCCCCCACCCCTGCCCACGCAGCCATTCCAGTGTGCCAATACTTGGCTATTTTTCCTCCTTTGTCATAGACACTGTTCAAATCTCTCAGTGTTCATACTGTTTTATGCTTTACTTCTACAATGATTATAGATATTTGGATTTCATTT
This sequence comes from Protopterus annectens, assembly GCF_019279795.1. Classification (NCBI taxonomy): domain Eukaryota; kingdom Metazoa; phylum Chordata; order Ceratodontiformes; family Protopteridae; genus Protopterus; species Protopterus annectens. The sequence goes on along the minus strand of NC_056728.1, from coordinate 1,313,526,858 downwards.
ACAACTTTTATTTCAAATTTTATAGCACAAACACTGATAGACATTTACTAAACCTAAACAAAGCAATAGTCTTACAATGAAAAGAGACTTAGCATTAAAACTTCTCTACCTTTCAAACCCACACTCACCAAAACAACATTGAAACCCGCATTCAAAGAAAATGCATCTGGCCAGTGGCAGTGTAAGTCTTCCTTTGGGCTGTTTTCAAATCATAGACTCTTTGCACACATTTCTATAACCATGCAAAAGTTATTTGATTCACCTCCCTGACTGTATTAATTATACTACATAATAATTGAATTATATCCCTTGTATAATACAGCACCACTCGTTAGAGTGTGTTTTAAATTTATAGTTCTGAACATTTTTCCTTTAAGCAATGAAACAAATCATATGAACCAATAATGACAACCTGCCCAATTCAGAACATTTCAACCATAAAGGGCCACTCTACTCAAACTTCTGTCATACAATCCACCAATATCAATCAATATGCAGAATCTTTGCAGAAGTAACTCATCTGAATAATTCCACATTAAAGAGATCTGAAACCAGTGAAGAGGTTGTTGCTAGAAAGCAACTTTATATTTCAGTGTTTCATCTACAAATTCACTGCCTGCTGCCCTTGAAAAATAAATTGCTTACGTTATATTAAAAAAATGGTAAGCTGGTATATTGCAATAGGGAATGGGTGGCAAGCTGAAAAACAAGTTAATAGTTATTAGGCATCTTATCCAAAGGAGGACATACACCCCCCTTAAAATACAAATCTACATGTTGTAGGAGTAGAACCTACAGCCCTCTGTATCAAGATGCAAGTATGCTACCTGCTGTGGTGCTTTAAAAATTCCATACCACAATAGTGATACTATTTGCTAAACAAAACAGTTGCACATTTTAAGTAGGCTTAGCATGAACAGCAGTAAAACTCTCTTCCCCTGAAGCTCACAATTCCTTGAAAATGCACTTGAAAATAAATTCCACCTGCTAACTCTAGGACATTTCACTCTCTTTAACACACACCTCAACCTCTAAGTGCAAGAAATCTGGACAAAGCCTAAAGTAAATAGGAGCAGATTATAAATATTGCTCTCATGAACTTAGAACATTGCTAGAATAACAGGATTTATGTTGGTATGCATTTTTCTAAAGGATATGACATCTAAAACTCAAATGTCTGTCATTATTTAGCAACTTCAATGCTTTTTAGGAGGAATATGGGGCAAAATCTGGACATTCTCCAAAAACCTGGACAGCTGAGGGGTATGCTTTCTCCTCCTTATACATACATACATACAGACACAAATACACATCATAACTCTCAATCTGTTAACACAAGAAATCTGGACAAAGACTGTTATAATGTTGGGGATAAAGGCCCAAAACTAGGGACACATTAGAAAGTTGCTAGAATAAAAGGATTTATGTTAGAATTTAATTTTCTGAATAATATGAAGTCTGAAACTGAAATGCATGTCATTATTTATTAACAACTACATTCATATATAGTTGGTTGTCTCAGTACTCACCGTGGCTTGCATTTTCTCCTCTCTTGAAAGGCCCACTCTGCTTAACTTGTGTATTATTTCCTTAGTCACTTCACCGTGGGTTGCAAGGCAGCTTCATCACTAGTGTGTGCACAAAACATAATGCCTTCAATGAGTCTTGTAAGAAATCACATGCAATCATCATGGCACAAAGGTTCTACTGAAGATGCTTCCAATTTTTCTTATACACGAACATGGCAGAAGCCAGAAACAGCTGTTATTCCGCAGCTAGATGCAGCAGTAGCAAAACAAATTGCAAAGAACCAAAATAAATTGGAACCAATTGTATCTGCCAGTATTTACTGTGCAACCCATGACATTCCTCTCTGTGGAAAAGAAAGCTCTGGTGGAAATTTGTGTTACTTGTTAGATTTTCGTATTGAAGCTGGTGGGACAATACTGGAACAGCACAGTGAAACAGCTGCAGGAAATGCTTGGTACACATCCCATAGGGTGCAAAATGAGCTGTTGGCAGAATAAGAACACGTACTTTAAAAGAAGATTGTTTGTGCAGCAAACAGTGCAGTTGGATTTAGTGTATGAAACTGCAGATATCTTAGACATTGAGCAGTTGTCATTGGGCATTTGGTTTGTTGATGATGATTTAATTCGAGAAGAGTTTGCGGTTTTTGTTCCCGTTGTTGTGAGAGATGCACAGTCTGTATCAAATGTCATTGTCAGTGAATGCATAAAGTGTGATCTAGACCTGGAAAATTTACTCAGACAGGCTATGATGGCTGCTCCATAATGGCAAGCATCCAGAATGGTGGTCAGGCAAAGATTTGTGAAAAGTATCCAAAAACAGCCTTTATCCACTGCGCATCTCACAAACTAAACCTTGTAGTCAATGATCTGAATGATGTTCCTGAAATATGTAGTGCTGTTGGCGTTATCAAGATTATTACTTTTGTCCATGACAGTCCAAAACGATGAGCATTGGTACCAAATATACCTCTTCTGTGTGAGACATGACGGACCGAGAAATATAAATCCATTCATGTGTTTAGTCAGAACTTTGAGAAAATATTTGACTTTCTTCAGAAGAGCACTGCTGGTGAAACCAGACAAAATGCACATATATTACTCAGTGCTTGCTCTTCATGCACGTTTCTTATTTTTCTCTTCATTATTGCAAATTACTCATCAGTTCTTGAGCCTGTTTCCCAGATGTTTCAGTCTGTTCAACTTGATATAGTAGAGGCTCAACAACACATCAACAGACTCATTGAAATATTCAAGGAGCACTGTAACCATGCTGAAGAACACTTTAGGAATGACATTCTCAGTAAGGCAAGATCACTAGCAGATAAATTTAGTATTGAGTTGGTGTTGCCAAGGATTTGCAGTCGACACACCGAGCAAACACAGTAGGCGTGGATTTTGACAGTTATTACAGAACAAGTATTTCTATTCCCTATCTTGACTCATTAGTTTCTTCACTGACGTCTCGCTTTTCCACCATTAACACTGCTCAGTTCAACTTATTGTATCTGCATCTTAAAATGATGCAAAACCTACAACGTGAAGAATTCTGAAAACGAATTGCCGTCAGTAATGAACTATATCATATTGCTACTCTATCTGAATGATCGCTTCTTGTCTGATGCATTGACTTTGAAGTTATAAGACAACCTAAAGAATCCAATGGGCTACTACTACCTTTGTAGTCAATATCTTGCAGATCTTCTATCAATGATGTTACTGAACAAAACAAACAAAAAGTGTCAGGTATGGGATAAAAAAAAACATTTTCTGATGTGTTTCAGCTACACCAATGATTAACACATGCATCATGCTAACCCGGACAACAACAAAAATAAATACATAAAACTAGTTGAGTTTTTGCTTTTGTACATGTTTATGCAAAGAAAACTTATTACTGCAGTAAGCACCATTGTACCTCTCAACTGAACAGATTTTCGCAGAATGTCCAGATTTTTGCCTCAAATTTTTTGTGTGTTCTTCCTAAAATCTGTACTTTTCTGGCAAATAGCTGAGGACTGAAGTCATTAAATAATGATAAACATTTGAGTTGAAGAGTCCACATCCTTCAGAAATTTCATGGTAATGCAAAACCTATTATTCTATCAACTTTCTAAGTTTGTAAGAACAATATTTAAAATCTGTCCCTAGTTCTTCCCCCATCATTTTAGGCTTTGTCCAGATTTTTTGCTCTAAGAGGTTGAGACTGAGGTATGAATTATGGATAGGAATATATGTTTTATGCACAGTCTTCACAGTTTCCCTTAAAATGTCAATGAACCTCACATGAACTTGTTTATATTCTCCTGCTTTGACAATATGGCTAGTGTTTTTTTAGTTTTTCCTTTCTTGTCTTATATTTAGTACATCTTCAACATTATCTCTACTAAACATACTGTATGAACAATCATATGTTACTACCTACTATACTTTTAATTGTATGCCTAAACCATTATGCTTATGTAAATATCTTATGCAATCATATATCTGCTATATTTTATAACTGTGTAAACCACAATGCTCACATAAATATCTTATGTATAGTATGTTAGCAATTGTTCTGGAGCTTTTCTCCCTGGGCCTCTGCTGAAAATGGACAGCTTTGTCCAGTCAGACCTCCTCGATAAACCAATGTAAAATAAAAAAACAAATCTGACCTTTATGTGGATTCAAAAAAAAGAAAAGTACATCATGTAACAGAAACCAAACAATGGCTCTCTGAATTTACTATACTATTCTGTAACTGAATGCACATTACTTAATGTTAACTGATAAAACAATTAAATAAAAACACAGTATGACAGGGGAAGAAGATAATGCTTTATGATTTGTAAACTGCTCATAACTTGTCACAATCCTTGAAGGGTATAAAACACCTCTTTCTAACATTTAGAGTCTGGAAAAAAGATTTTCTCGATAAGCAGCAATAAAGACTCCAGCATATAATAAAAATGCATACACACCAGAACATAACAGTTAAACATACTGTGCATGTCTCTCTGCATATCTGTAAATTAGTAAGCCATGTCTTTTTAAACCTGTAGTAAATGTTATGTTCTCCATGATAACGTTATATATGTAGTTCTTTGCATACTCTCACCTTAGTAAACATCCTGTAGTGACAAGAACACTGTCTCTTTGGGAGTTACTTTGCAATATGCTTAAATCAAAACTACTTGCAGAAGGCAATGTTAATCCATCCTGAATGCGACCAATACAACACTTCATTAAAATATCTATTAATCTACTAAGAAAACAGATTTCTGCCTCAAAGTAAGAAGTAATTAAAAACAGTTAATAACAACAACAACAACTCCCCCCTCCTTGGTCTGATGTCCTGTGATTTGTAATGCTAGCTACTCTCCAAAAAAATATGTGTTTGGGACTTCCTTATCAATTAAGGTAGATCACCAGCAAAAATCAGCACTCCTTGAAGATGTGACAACAATGCAAACAGCACAACATAATTCTCCTGATAAGTACTGCAAAATATTCTATTTGCCATTTCCTATTTAACCAACTGCATATGGACAGAAGCTGGAACACAGAGGTGAAGCAATCAATACCTTTATTTGGCCAAGATGAGTTTTACAATGCACCTACTGGAGCTTCACCTTCAACAGGGTCAGGCAACAACTACTAAATAAACAAAACCCTATGTTTAATAAAATAAACAGATCTAACATCACCACATTTCATATTTTGAAAGTTTACTATTACAAATACTAACCCATCTCTAAACTTGAGTACAGCGTGGTATTCTAAGAAAATAAAATCTAAAATTTGTCACATCAGGACAAAGTCCAATAAAAAGTGTTCCAAATTTCAAACCAAATTATTTATATGTAGCACAATTGAAGTTACAGACACTCCCAATCCCACAGTGTCTGAAAACTTTTAAACTTAGGGTGCATACATACTTTAAATAAAAATACTAATAACTACATGTAAACATTTGAAATATGCACAGATAGAAAACAGTAGCACAATTCAATCTGGTGCAGGCTTGTATTTCAGCAGACCGCAAAAAAGTTCAGGTGTACATCATAACACTCCAGCTGGAACTAATTGTTAATAGTTGTTGTGGTACAGCTCTCTAACAAGGGGTGGACACAGGAGCAGAGCAGACGTACTACATACTACTACAGAAATAATGGGCGACGTCTGACAGGCCAAAATTAATTCAGACAGCAGTTATACCTTCGGTAAGGCCACCTCCAGGCAGACAATAGTTAACATGGATGCAGATGCCACTCTGTCCCTAATGGGTGATAACAGCCCCATAAAAAAAAGTAAAACGGACAGTATCGTTCTCTCAGAACATGCAACACAAATGTGCAACAGGTAACTAGGACACACAACTCTGTTCTAGTTTCAATTGTTAAAACATATACAAGGCTCCAGAGAGCACCCCTGCATTACCAGGCTATAATTCATACCACAACCTTTGTCCACCTAACCTGGACCGAAACACTAAAGGTGGAGGTGTGTCCATATTCATTAAGGATATCCACACCTCCAGGCAAGTTGCTCAGCATAATGCATCCAAGATTATCCAAGTGCAGCTAACTTTGGGCAAGACCGCAATCCAAATTGTAGCTTGCTACAGATCCCCCACCATGCCCCAGCATTCCCACTCCTCATTTCTTGATACACTGGAAAATATTAGGGCACAACATAACACCCTAATAATGGGCGATTTCAACTACCCCACCATTAACTGGGGAAACTACCCATGTACCAACTTATTTTGCTCAACGTTTTCTGGAATTCATAAATTCCAACGCCTTAGATCAAATTATCCACACCCCCACTAGGGGCAGCAATATCCTAGACCTGGTCATTACCAACATGGGCAACCGTTATTCCACACCAGAGGTCAGTTCATCATTGGTCAGATCCGACCACAAGCTAATCACCCTAGACATCCACATCCCACCCCCACCCCCTACTAGGTAAACCACCATAAAAGATTTTTCCAAAGCCAACTTCTCTCTTCTTAAGACAGAAGTGGCAAACTTCACGGCACCCATGCAGACAGACAATAGAGGTACGACTGCTGAATCCTACACAAATGCACTTTGTAAGCACTGACACGAGTGCATGGATCATGCAATTCCTAACAGAACCAAGATGCTATCCTCCAAAAAAGGAAGCCAATATGGTGGTGACCTGCCATAAACAAACTCTACAACAGAAGAAAGAAACTGTTGCAAAAAGAGTAAACTCCTGGTCAGCCTCAGGAAAAAGCTGAGATCCCTCATCAAATCCTCCAAAGCTCATTACGAAAACAAAATCGCCACTGATTCTAAAGACAGCCACAAAGCATTCTATAGCTATGTCAAGAATCTCAATGGCAACACTCAGATCTGCTCTGAGTTACAGCACAATGGCACTATATGTACAGAACCAACTGATATTGACAATATCCTGGAAGATAGGTTCAGTGCTAACTTTACCCCCCTCTCACCCCCTAAAGGGCCCATCTCTATACCGGAAGAATGCAAAGTTTCTGTAATCATGGCTGCACAGGTAAAAACCACACTCTCCAAAGCCAAGAACACAGCATCCATGGGACCTGACAACATCCCAGGCTGCGTTCTACATGAACTACAGAACAAACTGGCACCCCACCCAAGTACCATGTTCAGTCATAGCCTTACCTCCGGCTTTGTGCCCACTGAATGGCACACAGTGATGGTCATCTCACTCCACAAAGGGGGAGCCACCATGGACCCCAGGAACTACCGCCCCATTAGCCTGATGAGCCTGGTCTGCAAGGCTATGGAATGTATCATCACAGAACTTATAAGCAATGACATTGGTAATCTCCAGACTCTGGACACCACTGAGTTTGGGTTTGCAAAATGTAGGTCATGTCTCCTAAACCTGATAGACTTCTATGAAGCAGTTACCAAAGCTGTAGATGAGGGTAAGGTGGTCCACACAGCCTATCTAGATCTCACCATCTCCTACTCCACAACTAATATAACTACATCAGATGTTGCCAAACCTGGGGTGTACGTTATAAACTGAAGCCCATTTGGTGTAGCTTTGATAGAATGGTCCAAGACTGACTGAATTAATATCAAAGTACTGTGCAAATACATTGACCATCTGCTCACATGATCTAATGAGTGGAGAAATATGCTTTGACAAAAGCAATAGAATTTACATGCTCAGCAAGTGGCAATTGACAACAATATACACTACAGACATTAAACAATGAAATACTGAATAACAAAGGTAGGCAAAGGGGGAGGTGAAAAAGAAGAAGAAGCAGCAAAGAGAGAGGGAAGAGTAAGCAAGAGGAGGAAAAAAATTCAAGCAGGAAGCCAAAAGAGTGGAAGGTAAAGGTTAACAACTGCAGATGCCTTGGGAATAAAATGAGAATCCTGCAGACACTGGCAGATTAAGAGCGAGAGGGCAGCAGCTGCCAAGACTAGCCAGATGCTGGGCTGAATCTAGAAGTGCACAGGCCTCAGGCACAGCGCACATTTACGTTTGTATTATGCAGGTACCAGGTCATTAAAACTGAGAGGAGTATTCTATTAGAGTGAGAAAGAAATAAGCTATATTTAGCACAGGAGCCCAGGACAAAAACAGAAAGAACAAAACACACTTGTCCTGCTTTTATTGAAGACAACACTTTTTTTGTTCTTTACAATAAAAATCCCTGGTGCCTTGGTTCACTAGTCTTCTTGGGAATAAAACTCACAATCACTACAACCCATATAAATAGTTAACATAATTAATTAAATCAATTTTGTTCATATTCTTAAAGTAATAGTACTCAAATTATATAAAACAACTCCAATTTACTTTTACATTTAAACCATAAGGTTTATAAGTCCTATATTTTAAAATAAAATAACTTTCTTACTTCAATACCTAAGTTTTAATGTTACATCCATTATTCTGGATGTTGTAAAAGTACAAAGAACTTTAAATTATTCACATTATGTTTACAGTCTTATATCCGTTTTACCACCAAGTTATTTATGCAACCTCAATGGATAGCATTCGATAGCATATATATATATATATCGATAGCAGCCATAGGTTTCGATAACATATGCACCTGGCTCCTGACAGAAGCTACAAATTCCAACCAAAAAAGTCTGTGACATTTGACACCACAAAGAGATTAGCTAACAGCCATTCTATATCCATATTTAATCCCTTGGAAACCCTTATTCATACTAACATGTGGCATCGGCATGAGTGACACACTTACCTTTCACTTCTACATTCATGTGCACAGTCCAAACGTCCTCAAATTCAAATCTCCAGTAGGCGTGAAAGAAAATGATGTAAACCATTAGTCGCAAACAGACACAGAAGACAAAAACAGGTCGCAAACACCTGTTGCGTCTGTGCGACTGCACGGGATGCAAAGGGTGTTCTTAAAGAGGAACGCCCTTTAAAAAAAAAACTTTTTTTTTATTTAAATTAATTTCTCGGCTAGCCGGTTCCAGGGGGGTGCAAGTGCACCCCCTTGCACCTGCCTGCGGGCGCCCTTGCCCACGTGCCTGGGACTATTGCTGCTTCTGATGGTCTGGCTTGTTCTTTATCTGAAACAGAATTTAACTGCAAAAGTTTGTTATTCAAAAATCGCCTCATATACTCTGCAAGTGAACTGTCAGCCTCCTGGTCTGCAGGCATGAGAGTTTTCCACTGAGGTGTATAATATGCCCTCCCAAACAAAATTTCAAAAGGAGTTAACCCTTTTACATTTGGAACAGTTCTCATACTCAACAGTGCCAGAGGCAGACAGTGCACCCAGTTCTTTTGTGTCTCACTAATCAATTTCCTAAGCTTATTTTTCAAAACTCTATTATGCCTCTCTACTAATCCTGCAGATTGGGGGTGGTATGCACAATGTTTTTTCAGGGAAATCTTGAAATAACGGCTCAGTTGTTGTATAGTTTGATTTACAAAGTGTGTGCCATTGTCACTTTAAATCTTTTCCGGTATGCCAAATCTAGGAATAATTTCTTTAACGAAGACTTTTGCAACAGTAGCTGTATCTGGATTTCTAGTTGGAAAAGCTTCCACCCATTTGGAAAACATATCTATAATGACAAGGCAGTACTTTTTATTTTCACATTTGTTTAGCTCTATAAAATCCATACAGATAGTATGGAACGGATATGGTGGTGTAGGGAAACTCCCTTGCTTAGGCATCAGTGCCCCCCATGCAAGATGCTTGTTACAAACATGGCATGCTGCACAAAAATTTTTTGTGTAGTTTGTAAATCCATACGTTGTAACCACTCGATTCACTAACTGTACCATCCCCCCTGTTGAGACATGGCACTGCCCATGGCTCAACAAAGCTGCATATCTAAACAAGTTAGATGGTAAAATTGGTTTTCTTTCTATGGAGATGTACAGCCCTTTCTCAAGAATTGCTCCTCATTTTATCCATTTTTGTTTTTCTACATTTGTAGTAAGTGTCTGCATTGTTTTTAACATTTCTAAGTCTAAAATCTCAGATGGTTGTAATTCCTCACTCAAAAGAAATACTTCTGAAGCTGAAGCTGCTTGCTTTGCAGCTGTATCAGCTCTCGCATTACCTTTTAAAATCCTATCCTGTTGTTTGGTATGAGCTACACATTTACAAATAGCTACTTTCTGAGGTAACTGAATAGAGTCTAACAAATCTAAAATAAATTGCGCATGATTAATTGGTTTATCAGTAGATGTTATCATTCCTCTATTTTTTCCACTGCTGCGCAAAAACATGTACAGTAGAAAAAGCGTACTGGCTGTCAGTAAAAATGTTCACTCGTTTATCCTTTGCCAAAGTACATGCCCTTGTTAAAGAAATTAATTCTGCTGCTTGTGTAGATAAGTTGTGTAGATAAGACTTTGCTTCTAAAATCTCAGTATCAGAAACTACTGCATACCCCACTAGATTCTGTCCTGTAGGGCCCCTCCTACACGAGCCGTCCACATGGTATGTCACCTCGGCATCATCCAAGGGAACATCCGTGAGATCTTTTCTAGGTAGTGTCTTTTGCTCAATCTCCTGCAGGCAGCAATGTGGTTTGCCATCTGCAGGGGTTGGGAGCAAGGTTGACGGATTCAAAGTTGTGCATCGTTCAATTGTCATATGAGGTTGGCTCAACAGTATAGTCATACAGGAAAGATGGCTAGCAGGAGAAAGATATGCTACTTTTTCTTGCAGTAAAATAATCGCGACTGCATGAGGCACTCTCAACGTGAGAGGGTGGAATAATACTACTGAGGCTGAAGCCTGCACTGCCATTGCAGCTGTGACTACTGCATGTACACAGTGGGGCAGGGATCACGCCACTGGGTCTAGCTGTGATGAATAGTAAGCTATGGGGCGTTGTTTGTCCCCATGCTGCTGTGTTAACACTGATGTCATATAACCCTGCTTACAATCTACAGTTTGGAAAAATCGTTTATGATAGTTCGGTAATCCTAAAACTAATGAGGATGCTATCAGTTGTTTCAATTTGCAGAAAGCTGATTCTGCTTTTGGTGTTCACTGTAATAAATCTTGTGCTGCCATAGGCTTCTTGAATATCAAGTTAGTCAGTGGAGCAGACTCCAAGACATAGTTTGGAATCCAACTCCGACAAAAATTAGTCGTACCTAGGAAGGACATAATTTCCTTCTTGGTAGTTGGTTTGGGTGCTTGTAATATTGCTGTTTTTCTGTCTTCATCTAATATTCTGCCCTCTTTGGATATTACATATCCCAGGTATTTGACCTGTTTTTTCCAAAGTTGCAGTTTGTTTTTGTTTACCTTGTGTCCTTGAGTAGCTAAAAATTGTAGTAATGCTATGGTATCTTCTCTGCATTCTTGCTGGGTGGGGGCTGCCAGCAGAATGTCTACATAAAGTAAAATCTGGCTGCCTTTTGGTGGGATAAATCCCGCCAGGTTACTTGCCATTTCCTGTGCGAATATTGTTGGACTCTCACAATATCCCTGTGGTAGTCGCGTATATGTATACCTTTTCCCCTGAAATGTAAATGCAAACCAATGTTGGCTGTCAGGGTGTATCAGTAAACGCATTGCTAATATCTACCACAGAAAAATACTTTTGTTGAGGTTTCAAATCATTTAATAAGGTGTGTGGATCTGGCATCGTGGGTGCCCTAGGTATAACTGCATCATTTACAGCTTGTAAATCTTGGACCATACGCCATTCTCCATTTGCTTTCCTAACAGGAAATAATGGTGTATTACATGGTGAATTGGGAGATTCTATCAATACTCCTTCCTTAAGTAAGGCTGCTATTATAGGTTTGATTCCTACTTCTGCATCCTTTCTCAAGGGATACTGTCTCTTTTGAGGTCTAAATGCTGACTTTGGCATGAGATAGTGACTGGTCCTGCTGTATGAATAAGTCCTACATCTGATTTTCCTGTTGACCAGAGTCTCTGGTATATCTCGTAAGGCTTTTTCCTCTTCTTCTAGTAAGAGTGCTACTCAGCTGTCCTCACTTGCCTGCAAGTGTACAGCTGAGTGTGTCTGTGTTATCCAATTCAACTTCTGCTTTTGTACTCCCTGTTCTGAAAGTTCTAATTCTGTCTGTTTTTCCCACCTTGTGACTTTTTCTCCTAGGTCTGCCCACTTCACATTTTTATCTTTAGTCAAACTCACATGTGGTAATCGATTTGATTTATAAAGTGCTAGGAATTCCTGGGGCAATGAACAGCTTACTACACTGTTTCCTTCTGTGTCCCAGTACAGATTTCATAATACTAATCTGTTAGCATGGTTTCTAAACAGTTCTTGCTCATATTCTTTATCAGGCCCTGGTTTGCTACAGTAATATAGAGTGCAATGCAACAAATGCTGTTTATCAGTATCAAGGGAGGGGGATTTACTGATGGCTACGTTCATCAGTTCTTCGGTTACTGCCCCTGGACCAGTCGTAACCAAGTCCTGGCTGTACCAATAAAATGTTTCACCCTCCGGTCGCACTACAAAAGTATCCATTTGTCACTGTGCTTCCATACCCTGCATAGTTGGAACTACTGCTATGCCAAATATCTGCATAAGGTCTCTGCCCAAAAGATTTACTGGGCATTTTGCAGAAACAACAATTTTGCTTTTCTGAGTCATCTTTGAAACAGGGTCAGTTATTGCTATGTTGTGGGAGAGTGGCTCCCGATACAGCTGTCCATTAGCTGCTTTCACCAATATGTAATCAAGTGATTCTGAATTTTCTGGTAGCTTGGAAGGATATATCAGGGTCCGTGAAGCCCCTGAGTCACACACAAATTTAACTTCCCTCCCCTCTACCAGAAGTGTAACTTCCGGTTTTGTGTCTGCTAAGTAGAGCTCTAGGCTCAATAATGCCAAGTCTAAAATTTCATTTTCTTCATTATCTGTAATTTCGTGCGCATCCTCTATTTCTTCTATCACATTCTCTACTCCTTCTATCACATTTGCACTTGTCTTTTCTTGATTATTCCTTTCTAGTGATACTTGACTATCATATAGTCAGTCCTCACCCTCCTTGCCTTCTGTGGTTACCTTTTTATTTTGCCTGCAATCCCTTGCTAAATGTCCCTTTTTCCCGCATTTAAAACATTCACCCCTTTTCTTTCTCTCTTCAAACTCCTCTGATCATTTATCAGATTGTTTGTTTCCCTGGGCATTTTTCTTACCCTTCTTCCCGGTCTGTACTACAAAGACTTCTGATGTGTCTTCTACTGCAAATACTTGAGTTTTCTTTTTCTTTTTGCTATTAAAATGCCTTTCGGCATGTCTTGCATATTCAAGTAATGACTGTAATCTACTTGTAGGATGATCTACCATGTGCTTCGTAATAAAGCTGTTAATGGGTGCAATACTGCCTTTCAAAAATGCATTCTTTAGCTGCTGCTCATATGGGGAATCATGTGTTTGGTCTTCAGGTACCTGCATTCCACAATGGTTATTAAAACACTCTAATAATCTGGCATAATATCTATCAACAGTTTCACCTTCTTGTTGTATGCATTGATTAATGCAAGTCCAGTCAGCTCTAGGCTTCCATTTCTCAGAGATTCGGTCTGTCAGACCTTTCACTCTGTTATCCAGTTCTGCGTTACTATGTGGGAGTGGCCTATGTTCTGCGTCACGGGGATTCCAGTAGCCACTGATCATGTGCCAATCTGGACCTATGATTTGTCTGACTACTTTCTCTACTTCCTCTCCATTTAAATGGTAACTTAACCTCATGCCCTGTAAGTCTTCTAAGAATTTTCTAAAATTAACATTCGGATGGGGAATTCCCTCTGTGGCTTTCTGGATATCTTCCGGTGTCCACGGTCTATATACTAGAAGAGTTGGGTCCTGTCCTGCTTGTCCTGCCTGTGGATTTGGTACTTCTATGAGTGGACATATCTCTTCTTCACTCACAGCTTGTGAATTTTTCTTTATTTCATACAATTCAATATCCCTCCTCTTAAGTTGCATGTTCGAGACCTAGTCTCGATAGGATCTCTGACAAACGGTTTTGGTTTTGCAGGGACAGCTGGATATAGCGGTGGTAGATCAGCTTGTCCACTCACTTCATATTCTGGTAAGGGAAGCGGAGGGGGCGAAGGGGCTGTTGCTATTACCAAGTTATTGTCTTCTTTATCTAAAAACAGTGCTTTTGAATTTCTATTCTTTTGTTCCCTGCAGTTTGCTTCCTCAAGCCACCTGTGTGCCTGAGGAACTCCTAATCAACGTTGCTTTTTTATCTCACCTTTTGCGTCTGTTTTAAGTTGTTTGACAAGTTTGATAAGTGAAGGTTTACCTAAATTACCATCAAATTTGTATTTATTAACCCATTTTGTATAGTACCTAACATTATCGGCACTCTGTAATTGCATATATTTTGCGTCTTCGGTTAAAGGCGGATCTCAGGAACTTTTTGTGCACTTATTTCCCATGTTGTCTTAACTTTGTTAGAAATTGTTACGTAACCCTTTTTATCACATGGTACCACGATTTACACTTCTTCACAGTTTATCTAGAATAACTGCCTACCTATCCTGTTTCCCTGATCTATGACAAGACAGCAATCTTTTTTGTCCCTGATTTACAAAAAAATCTCCCTGACAAAAACAAATACTGTAACAAGTCCCTGATCTGAAACAAAGAAAAGGTAAAATCCTCCTTACCTGAGCCTCCGTGATTGATCTCTCACCGGAACCGCAGATCAGAAACAGTGGCCGGCCTCTTTTGAACGACAATTCAGTAGGAGGTCCTTTCAAAGCAGAAGAACCGATGTGGCTTCTTCCCCGAACTGTTTCATGCTACTGGGCCCATCTGACCTGAGCTAGAGCGAGAGATGTTTCCGGTCCGAAGGACCAATCTGGCAAAGGAAAAATATACTTTAAAAATTATCAATACACAGCAGGTTCAGGTTAAGGCACTTTAATCTTGCAGCAAGGAGACAAAAATGTGCTAATACAGAGTTTGTCTAACTAAAATCAGGAAGTAAGTTCATCTTTATACACTTTCTAACAAGACATTGCCTACCAAGCTGACGTAACAGATCACAAGTTTTAACATCATCATTACATATCAACTGTTTATCCATAATTTTCTGCTTGCACTATCAATTTTATGAAAAACTTCCTAAGAAAAACAATGTGGCCTTGGTGATCACCGGTTAGATACAGTTTCCCACTATGTTATGTTTCTATTCTAACAGCTAATTCAAGCACAAAGCAAGTACAGATTCTTCAAGCAGTCCTTTGTCTTATGTATCTCTTCTTTTCCGCAGCTGTGCATGTTCTCATAACACGAACAGAGCTGATTGTTCAAAATCATAACATTATAGAATATGGTATTGTTTCATTTATTACTTCCTGACCTAGCAGATAATCACTTGCTTCTCAGTACATTTCCAAAGGGCATAAACATGAATTGTGCTGTGCTAGCAATTACTAGGTCAGGCGGCGTCTTGCAAGTTTCAGAAAGCATACTGCAGTTTCAAAAAGCATCTTATAATTTCATACAGAATTAAGCTTATATAAAATAGAATGGAAACGTGTTAATTCTTTTAGCTTCTAATAAGTATTAGACATATACATAAATGCATATTTCTCTGACAGGCACATTACAGCAAAACAACTTACAACTAGAAAAAAATTCAACTGCTCTTTTACCATCTTACTTACATGCTGACCCTAACCCTGCTGCTCTCTCAACCATAACCATCTATGGTTTCTTTACAAATTCTCAAGATTTCACTATTTCACTTCTTTTTCATCAAATGGCAATTTAAGTCCCCAGAATAGTCAATTTCTTGCTAACATATAATAACATATAATACTGGATTGTTTTTCAAAAACTTCCATTCTATCTTAAAATTATACTGGAGCATACACACACACACACACACACACACACACACACACACACACACACACACACACACACACGTACACATTTAGGAACACAAAATAACAAATCCCACACCCTGGTAAACAATAGCAAAAGTAGGGGAATGGGGGGAGGGAGCCACTACTGCTATGGTAAGTTTACTTACACAACTGTACTATGTTCAACATAACAACACTGCTGCAGTAGACTAAGCCAATATGAGACAAATAAACCTAAAATAAGGCACACATGGAGCTCAGCAAAACAGACAACTGCTTTAATGAACAAGCACAAAAACAATCCACAACAAGCTAAATCACAGCAGCACAGCACAGCAAATGAAATTGCAAGCACAAGCAACAGCACAATAACGCTGTAAAGTTAATCCGCATACGTTTTCGTCACAGTAACTTCATCAGATACCTAACCTCTCTTCCTTTGATGAATAAATAAACTAATCTAATTCAAATGAACCAATGAGTGAACAAATTCAATTACACATGCAAAATGCATTGAAACACATGAACCTTAAAGGTGAAGGAATCTGAAAGTTAAAACCAAAAGTATAATTAAATATCACCATCTTGTGGAAATTAAATGCATGTTCTTCTTGTTAAAAAAATACATATATTATTATTAAAATAAACCATAAAATGCTTGCATGTATAATATTATTTAAAAATATAAATATAAATATTATTATAATAACATACTATAATTTAGCAGATCTCAATTTCAGCACAGGTTTCAAGGATAACATTTAATTTAAACCAGGGGCAGAACTTGCATCAAGAATAATTTGCCAGTATAGCTCCCTATATATTGCAATATGAGACAAATACCATAAATGATTGAATAAGGGAGGAGGAAGCAGGATCACAGTGCAGAATCCCTTGGCCAATAGTCATGGCAAATGTATTTTAGATCAAGAAAAGGAATATATTTTGTAGTGCTTGGTAAAAGCATGTGCAGACCATGTTGCTGCCTCTAGCATATTTCTAGAGTCCACTCCTTTCCAAAAAGAAACAGAAGTAGCCAAGGTTAGCGTAGAGTGGGCTCTGACATTGCCTGGAAGTGACTTGTTAAGCTGAGAATAACAAAAACTAAAAAAACTTTAGACAGTGGTGATCCTTTCTTCTTACCTTCATAAGAGACAGACAGTTGATCAAAAGTCCTGAAGGATTTTGTACCTGAGTCGACTATAGACATCCAGAATTCCACAATTCTTTTTTCCTTATTTTAGGCACTTGAAAGGAAGCAACATTAGGCACAAAGAAAGGATTTGTTCTCAAAGTTACCCTAACTTTGTGAAATATGAAATAGGGATGACTGACCTTAAGATCTTTTTACTCAGGTATTCTTCTTGCAGAAGTCAGAGCAATAAGCAACACATTTTGGAACATTTTCTGCTTAAAACCTGACCTTTGGCTGGCTAAGATCTAGCTGTATTCAACTGGACGTATAAGAGAATTTAAGTACCTTTTATCTGCACTTTTTCAAATAATACAGCATTTTAATTGATTTATTTGTGTTGCATTGAATATTAACTGAACTGGAAGTTCTGACTGTTTTTTCAGTTAGTTCTCCACCCACCCTCCCTGGTTTTGTTTTGGTGTTAATCTTGGTGGCTTTGAAACTGCTCACCCCTCTTGTAAATTTATGTTTGGATACTCCTTCTGGCCCCATCTCATTTGCTCACTCAACTGAGTGCAGTGAGATCATATTCTGATTTCAGGCATTCCTACTGTGTACAAAGAGAGCATCTGGGAAAGAAAAAAAAATTAAGCTTGTTTCCTGCCTTTCCTGTAAGTGGTCTACACTGTTTGTAGGCTTCTGAGCCCCCAAGCCTTTCTATGTTGGAGGGAAGCCTATTAGCTTAATTTTGTTTCTTAAAACTAATCAGTTTTCTAGTTTCAGCACTCAAATTTGTTTCTTTGACCTCAGCACTTGTTCAGAATTCGTTGTAAGCACTAAATAAGCTGCAAATTACTACAGCACTCAACTTTCCTCACTTGTCTAGAGGAAAGCACTTTTTAGTACTTAATAAATAAGCACCTAGCCAGGCATGTCTAAGGGTCAGCTCCCAGTGATTTCTCCTGTCTACCTGATGAATCTGGGCATCTTAGGGGCAATGCAGCAATTGCCTCATATACACAGACAACCCTCTCCTCCTACCACCCAACACTAAAACCTGTGAGAGATGCACTTATATAGCCAAACTGGAAGCAAAGCTCTCTTCACCCAAGACTGGACTAGACAGTCAAGAGGAGAAGGTAAACACTTGCACCACACCACACTCATCACATAGTCCCTCAAAACCTACACCACCAAAACACACACACAGAAACACAAAACACACACCTACATTCGCGGAGGCTCTCAATAAAAACCTGTCCAAGCATCAGGGACCTCCAAAGCAGAAACACAAGAAAACTCCACCCCCCCCAACACAACCCAAATGACACATAGCCCACAAACTCAGTGTGCGACTCAACCACAGCCCATAAGGCATAACAACGTACCCAATACTCTAGTCATAGGTGACTCTATAGTCAGGCACACTGATGTTCCACTCACCAGGCTAAACAAGGACAAAGTTACTGTCAGCTGCCTGTCAGGTGCCAGGAACAGCCACATAACGCATGCATTCAGGTCACTCCACAGCAAGTACAAATATGACACTGTCATTGTCCATGTTGGTGTGAATGACCTGAGACGTACCTCCCTGGACTACATGAAAAGAGACATGGAGGAGCTCTCAGATCTTGTAGCCCAGGCAGGTATGACCCTAGCCCTGAGTAGCATCCTGCCATCACCCAGAATGATACCACAGTACAAGGACAAAATGATTGACTTCAACAACTGGCTAAGCTTCTACTGTCATTCTAAAGGGATCCAGTATTTGTCTGCCTGGGATGACATGATCGACAGACGACGATGCTTTGCCAGAGATGGCCTGCACCTGTTGCCCTTGGGATTCCGGATACTGGCTAAGGCTCTTGCCAACCCTATAGTGCCTTTTTTAGGCAAGGTTCAAATGACAAATTCACCACCATAACAGGTACAAGCAAGCAAAATCTGACGGTAATGCTACTCAATGCCAGAAGTCTTAACCTCAAAATGCACTCAATTGAGGCACTCCTTAAAATGGAGAACATCGACATCTGTGCAGTGACAGAGACCTGGTTCAAAGCTCCAGAGAACACCCCTGCATTACCAGGCTATAATTCATATCACACCTTTCAGCCATCTTACCCAGAATGAAGCACTAAAGGTGGAGGCTTGTCCATATTCATTAAGGATATCCACACCTCCAGGCTAGTTGCACAGCTTAATGCATCCGAGATTATCCAAGTGCAACTAACTCTGGGCAAGACCATAATCCAAACTGTAGCTTGCTACAGACCCCCCACCATGCCCCAGGATTCCCACTCCACATTTCTTGATACACTGGAAAGTATTAGGGTACAACCAAACACCCTAATAATGGGCAATTTCAACTACCCCACCAATAACTGGGAAAACTACTCATGTACCAACTCTTTTGCTCAACGTTTTCTGGAATTCATAAATTCCAATGCCTTAGATCAACTTATTCACACCCCTACCAGGGGCAGCAATATCCTAGACCTAGTCATTACCAACATGGGCAACCGGTGTTCCACACCAGAGGTCAAATCCTCGTTGGTCAGATCCGACCACAAGCTAATCACCCTAGACATCCACATCCTGCCCCTACCCCCAATTAGGGAAACCACTGTAAAAAACTTCTCCAAAGCCAACTTCACACTTCTTAAGACAGAAGTGGCAAAGTTCATGACACCCATGCAGATGGACAATAGAAGTACGACTGCTGAATCCTACACAAATGCACTTTATAAGCACTTACACGCGTGCATGGATCATGCTATCTCTAATAGAACCAAGATGCTACCCTCCCAAAAAACGAAGCCAATCTGATGGTCCTCTGCCATAAACAAACTCTACAACAGAAGAAAGAAACTGTTGCAAAAAAGAGTAAAATCCCATGACTGGAGGAACTCCCTGGTCAACCTCAGTAAGAAGCTGAGATCCCTCATAAAATCCTCCAAAGCTAGTTACAAAAACAAAATTACCACTGACTCTAAAGACAACCACAAAGCATTCTATAGCTATGTCAAGAATCTCAATAGCAACACTCAGATCTGCTCTGAGTTACAGCACAATGGCACTAAATATACAGAACCAACTGATATTGCTAACATCCTGGCAGATAGGTTCAGTGCTAACTTTACCCCCCCCTCACCCCGTAGAGGGCCCATCTCTATACCGGAAGAATGCAAAGTTCCTGTAATCACGGCTACACAGGTAAAAAACACACTCTCCAAAGCCAAGAACACAGCATCCATGGGAACTGACATTATCCCAGGCTGCATTCTATGCAAACTACAGAATGAACTGGCACCCTACCTAAGCACCATGTTCAATCATAGCCTCACCTCAGGCTTTGTGCCCACTGAATGGCACACTGCGATGGTTATCCCACTCTACAAAGGGAGAGCCACGACAGACCCTGGGAACTACCGCCCCATTAGCCTGACAAGCCTGGTCTGCAAGGCCATGGAACGTATCATCATGAAACTCATAAACAAAGACATTGGTAATCTCCAAACTCTGGACCCTACCCAGTTCGGGTTTGTAAAAAGCAGATTATGTCTCCTAAACCTGATTGACTTCTTTGAAGCAGTCACTAAAGCCATAGATGAGGGTAAGGTGGTTCACATAGCTTATCTAGATCTTGCCAAGGCTTTCAACACCATCCTCCACTCTGGAATTATAGATAAGCTCACTAAACTAGGTATAAATCCCTATGTCACAAGATGGGTTGCCAACTGGCTCATGGACAGAACCCACACTGTGAAAGTAGCAGACTCCAAATCCGACTTCAGACCAGTGACAAGTGGAGTACCACAGAGTTCAGTCCTGGGTCCTCTCCTGTTTGGTATATACTTCTCTGAAGTACAGGCTAGCACAGAAGGTCATTGGCTAACAATGTTTGCAGATGACTGCAAACTAGGAGCCATAATGAAAACTCCTAACGATGTGGACATACTACAAAACGGCCTCACTGAGACAGATGTCTGGTGTCAAAGCCATGGCAATGCCAAAAAGTGTATTGTCATCCCCTTTGGTAAAAACTATGTACCCATGAACTACCACATAAGTGGTAGTCTACTTAATGCCGAAAGTGTGATAAGAGACCTTGGGACACAGGTGGACAGTAGTCTCTCTTTTGATAATCACATTGCCACAGTGGTCAGGAAATCCTTCTACATGGCTCACCTCATCACAAAAGGTTTCTCATCCAGAAAAAAAGAGGTAATTGTTCCCCTCTACTCATCACTCATTAAACCCATTATAGAATGCAATGCCCCTTTTGGTACGTACCTCACAAGACATCTACAACAACTGGAAAGGCCACAGAAATACCTCACAAAGAGGATTACTGGCCACAAACAGATGCCCTGCGCAGACCGTCTCAAAAAACTCCAGCTTTACTCCGTCACATATCACCTACTTAGAGGCGATCTCTGCCTAACATACAAAGCTATGTCAAACCCAGAGTTGTTGGACATGCTCCACTTAAAGAAATTCCAATCCCTCCGAGCTACATGCTCTAGGGACCTAAACCTTGTCACCACAATAAACAGAACATGCTGGAGGGATAGATTCCTGTCCCAGAGACTTCCCATACTCTGGAACATACTACCTATCTATGCCAAACAGAACTCCTCATTAGCACTCTTCAAGAAAAATCTTGATGATTGGATGTGAAATAGGAAATTCACCCCAGGGATCACTTTTGTGGCTCTGCTCGACAGGGGCACAGGAAAATAATTTTCTTGGGTGGGGAAAACCAGGGTACCTTTTTGGCTATTATGTAGGCCCTAGGGCTAATACCCTAGTACCTACCTATGAACCTATGAACTATTTTCCAAGATAAGAACTTCAGATCAGCTTCTCAGTCAGGTTCAAAAGGAAACAGTGTATGTTTTTCTATAAAAAATTAAGACTCCAAGCACAAGCCACATGTCTACTAGGCGGGTGGGTATGTGTAACATCCTTTTCACTAGAGGTACAGTAGAAAAGGGCATCCATGGTTAGACAAGCAGAAATATCTTAGGACAAATCTTGATAAAAGAAATGTGAAAAGATAGTAACTCAGACAAATACTGAAAAATCGAAGGAGTCTGTGCCTTAAAAGGATCTTGGTTCTTGGATCGGCACCAACTAGAAAGTCTTTCACACTTCGCCATATATGATTTTCTAGTAACAGGCTTCTTTATCTCCTTTAATACCTGTTGCATGTCTCCATAAAAAAGGCATTTGAAAGATATTAAAATTCTATCATCCAGACAGCTAGCTGCAGATATTGAACATTGGAGTGTATCAAACTACCCCTGACTTGTGTGAGTAAGGTCATTCAGTAAAGAATGTTGTGGTAATTGTCCTTGCTCATTTTCAAAAGAAGGGAAAACCATTGCTATCTGGGCTAAAAGGGTGTAACCACAATTATCTTTAGAGAATCTTGAGAAGAACCGTGGTTATCAGAGGAAAGGGTGGAAAGGCATACTGGATCAATTATGTGTCTACCAAGCCTAGCCTACGAGGAGTCCTGGAGCAGAATTTCTTTAACTATCCATTTTGACTGGAGGCAAGCAGATCTCCCTATAGACTTCCTCAAAGATGGATCAATTCCTGGAAGACCCCCACCCCAGGTATAACTTCCATTTGTCAGGGTCTGTCATGGTCCTGCTCAACTTGTCTGCCACAATGTTTTGTTCCCTATAACCATCTACTTTGCCTAGATGAAGAAATGCCATCACAAGTATTGCATCTAGAAGGCACCCTTGAAGCACTATCTTATGAAAAGGAATGAGAGAAGATTTCTCTCAGTTCTCCAGAAATCCCTGGCCAAGAAATATCTTTACCACCCAAGCAAGAGATTATTGACAAGCTGAGAAGAAATCTGAAAAATTAAGCATTCATCTACATAAGGGAAAATGTGAATGCTTTGCAACCTGCATTGGGCCACTACAGGAGACAGATGCTTTGTAAACACTCCTGGAGCTATGGATAACCCAAAGGGCAATACAGCAAACTGAAAATGCAAAACAGATACAATTAAATGCAAAACACACCTAAAATTGTTGCTGATTGGAATGTGATGGTGTGCATATTTTAAGTCCAAAGTTACCAGGAAACTAGAAGTAGGAATGAGCGGCAATAAATACTGCAGAGAAAGCATTTTAAACATTTGAACAATGATGGTAAAGTTTATAAAAGATAAGTTGAGGACAGGTCTCTAGGTTCCTTCTTTATTTGGCACCAGAACAATTCTTGAATAAAATCCTTTCACTCTTTGATCTTGAGAAATGGCTTCTATTAACCCTTGAGACAGCATCAAATTCAGAACAGGGGGGAACAGGCCAGCCTGACTGGAAAGATGTATAATCCTTAAGAATGATTCTCCAAACCCAAGTATCTGAAATTATCTGCTGCCACAAAGGATAATAAAGACCTAAACATTGGGACAGATTTACATGGTTGCCAGGATGTGTGTGTGTGTGTGTGTGTGTGTGTGTGTGTGTGTGTGTGTGTGTGTGTGTGTGTGTGTGTGTGTGTGTGTGTGTGCGCGTGTGTGTGGAAGATTCAGATGGGTCATATAGTCAATCTGATTTTTAGGTTGTCCTTCATTTTGGGAGAATCTTCCTTTCTTCTTTGACTTACCCTGCTACATTTGTTTTGAAATTGTGTTTGCCTGAACCTTGTTGTATAATTTTGTTCTGCTTTTTGAAAGAAAAACCTGAACTGGCAGAAAGGATTTTGTTATCTTTGGGAAAGGAAGGTTGAATAATTTGGGTAATCCCTGAATTAACTTCCCCTTTCATTACAACACTTAAGGACATCTGCAGAAAAAGGGCCAAATAACACCTCCTGATCCAAAGGAGCATTTGAAATTTCAATCTTAACATCCTCAGGAAAATTTTGAAGCTGTAAACAAGCAAATCTTTTCAACACAGAGCTGGTGGGAACAGACCTGGAAACAACATCAGCAGTGTTATCAACACATTCAAAGGATGTTTGATTACCTGTGACATAGTAGATACTACCAAGCACAAAGAAATGTTAGTCCCTGAAGGAGGGAGATCAGCAATTAAATTCCAAGAACTATCATAGGAAGCCAGCAAAGACTTCACAACTCTGAAGACAAATGGGAAAAAAGAATAAACCTTCTTCCAAATTTATCTGAAACCTTTCCATGTTATCAGAAGGGGTTAGGCCTACAGCTGAAAGAAGCTTGTAGAAGCTGACCTTAAAAAGGAAATTACTGCAAGATCTGCCCTGGCATTAGAAAACAGAAACCTATGGGACTGGGTCCCATTATACAACTTATCAAACATTTGGGAAACAGAGAGCTGATTGTTAGCAAAACTGCAGGCTGCCAAAAAGGCATCCTCTAAAGCTGTAAAAGCAAGAGGGACAGGTGTAAGTTGAGAAAAATCCACCTGCAGTATATTATAACATTAATAAAATACCACCAAGACCACTGATCCAAGAAGTAAGCGAATTTAATGAAACACTTAGTGCCTCGGCTTACACAACCTTCCAAGAGTAAAAACACTACAAAATACTGTTTGCTTATATACATGATTTTTTTCAGATCTAAAGTTATTTTATATTTAGATTTATTGATGATCTTATTTTTTTATGCCAAGGAAACCAGACAGAGGCCCTTGGGTTTGTTAATGACTTACAAGCTAATATTATGGGGTTAAGCTTTGATGGTATGCAGCTTGGCCCACAAGTGAATTTTTTGGATATAAGCCTGGATGGATTTACTACTAGTCTCCATAGGACATTTGAACATAGAAATGTATTTTTATATGGGAATAGTTGTCACCCCAAACATTTGGTCAAGGTACTGCCCTATAATGAATTCTTACAAATTCATAGGCTATGTAGCCTTGATATGAGCTTTGATTTAGAGATAGCTGAAGCAGAAAAAATGTTTATTAGAAGAGGTTATGATGTCCAGCTGGTCAGGGAAGCTAAACAAAAAATTATGGACATGAGGTAGTCTGTTAACTCTCTTGGAGATTCTCATTATGTCCATGCTAGTGGAAAATATAATGTTTGTATTGATGGAAATCAATCTATCAATGCAGCTGTGAACAATGGAGAGCAGAAGAAAGTTTTCTTGGTGACAACTCATAATGTTATAACTGAGGAAATAGTTAAAAAGCACATAGCTTGTGGCCTATGCTCCTAAGGGATAAAATTTTGAACTCCATATTACCTATTATTTGTGAGTATTGCATATAAAAGAGCTAGGAATGTGTCTGACATTCTGGTACATAACCAATTTTGTTTACCAGATGTTAATGTCAGTCAGAGCTTAAGCATAAATAAGGGAACTGTTCCATGTAATGGTTGTTCCATCTGTCAATATGTAGTAAGCTCTTTTCCTTATATTAATGGTATCAAGTTTACAGCTAGGCATGAATACAGTTGTAATACGAAGAGGTTAGTGTATGTGTTGAGATGTGGATGTAAGAAGTTTTACATAGGGGAAACTTACAGGAGTTTTAGGGTCCGGTTGCAGGAACATATTAGGGACATAAAAAATTAAAAATTGGAGAGTCCCCTTGGGAATCATTTTTTGACAGCACACAACTCTAACCCCAATTCTCATAGGGGTTGTGTCTTAGAAAAATTGCAAGTTGGCATAGGTGAATGTGTGTCTTTAAAAAACAAACTCTTAAAAAAAGAAACCCTGATGATTTTAAAGTATGGTGCTTTGGAGCCTCAAAGACTCAACAAAGAATGTAATTGGAAGTATGTGATTTGAATTGTATGCTTAACTGATTAATTGTTTTTGTGAAATATGCTGTATATAAGCAAACAGTATTTTGTAGTGTTTTTACTCTTGGAAGGTTGTGTAAGCTGAGGTGCTAAGTGTTTCATTAAATTCACTTACTTCTTGGATCGGTGATCTTGATGGTATTTTATTATTTTATTTTTTTTGTTTTTTTAAATTGTATTTGTTATTTAGTATATTATAACATCTCTGTTAAGATTCAGACTTGTCTTTTTCCCCCATTGGAAAAGCCCATTATATTGGTAATAGCATTTGAAAAAAAACATTCTTCAGAAGGAGAATCTGATGAAAAATTCTCTTCAGAATCATAATATCCATTGTGTAGTGAAAGAATATAAAAAAGTCATAATCCAAATCTTGTCCCTGAGACTGGGAATCAGAACCTGATTTAGAAGAAAATGTTTTCTTACTCTTCTGAGGAAAATAAGTTCATAGATTAGTACTAGGCTAACTACCCATGGGCCATTTTAAGCCTAGCCAATTACCTCATGGGAGAATCAAACCCTTCACTTTGTACCTGTAAGTTAAACACTTTAGCCATTATGCGAACCTCCCACCCAAATATGGGTTCTGCTTGGGCCTGAATTGCTAACAGTAGGATGCAGACACATGCTCTTCTGACTACACACATGCACCAGTTGACTGCAGTCAGATTAGAGCCCCTGCCCAACCAGTTACACAAGCTAGAAAACTCAGTACTTAATGCAAGCACAACAGCACAAGTGTTAGTGACTGAAATGTATGATCATTTTGACAAACCCAGCTAGTTATCTGCTCTAGATGAAAAATGTCTTCTTTTTCTATGAGATCCCCCATGAAAAGAACAGCTAGATAGATGTTCCCTACCTTGGGAGTAAGCTCCTTAGTGCAATTTAGCAAATGAGCATCCCCAGTATCATCCCAAAACCTGGAAGTGTGGTTCTTCCCTCCATGGAAAAGTCATCTGTAAATCTGAAGAGGACATGCCTGGCTCTAGGTTTATGGTGGCATCCCATGCAGCAACACTAGAGGGACAAGGAGAAAAACATGAGTGGTCTGAGGTACAACCGATAGCCACACCAGAGTCACCCATCTGTGACAGAGGCAAGAACGAAACTGGCTTGGAAGACTGAAGCCCCCCCAGATACATTTTGTATTTTTGTAAGTTAGGGAGGAAGTAATTGCATTAGTAGGACCCTGGTCCATGCCCTGGTCACACATGAAGTCTCACAGGTGGATAGTAGAGCCAAAAAGTGTCAGTGAAATCTCCTTACTAAAAAGGCAATTATTGAGGCAAATATTTTTAGTCACAAGCACTAAATACACTTGCCCCAGCTCCTCACATTAAAGTACATAATTTTACACTTTTTCTTATAAAATTCACTCAAATTCCCCAATAAGTTTAGGGAATACTCACAGGGATGCCAGACTTGACATAATGAAAGTAATGTCTGATAAATGGTTAGCAGAGCTAAGAAGCATCTGTCACAGTTTCTGACAGAAAAGTAAACTTTGCTTTTTTTTTTTTTGAAAAAAATCAACAAAGACCACATTGTTTCCTAAGGATAAGCCTTACAAGAATGTTTTGAGATAAAATTTAGTTGTTTATGAAGAAAACATAATTTGTACACAGGAATTCCCCAACAGCAGTATACTCAAGTTCTGAGGTAAGATTTATTTGAATTGAGTAGTTAAAAGGAAACAAATACCCTAAAAAAAATCACTAAACTAAACATCTTTTTTAAATAAATAACTATGTGGAAAGTAATCCCTAATGGGGAATTTGTCTGCCTACCTTAAAGAAATCACTATCTGGCCATTGATCTGCCAAAGCCCACAGAGGAGCACATTCTTCAGCAGTAAGAAAGTTCTGAAGTATTTGGCATCCTAGCTACTGGTTTTCTGTACATGCCTTATGCTTACCAGTGGCTAGGGTACATAGAAGGAGCCCTAAAGTTTTGGAAAGCTGTCCATCTGGGTTCAATCCTTGGCAGGACAGCCCCCCACATTGCTTAAGGCTACTGCAACAGAGATCTTATGAGGAACATTTACTGATGCTGCTACCATTGCAAACTAGTAAAGCTTACTAAAATGATTAGCTTGTTATGTGGGTTGTAATATATGGTATATTTAATATTCTCTCAAAGCATTTCTAAAAAAATGACAACATAGCAGGGAGCAGAAGGCATAATACTACAAGGTCATGAAAATTAAAGTGAAGACAATAAACTGTGAACAAGACACAGTACACTAACAATGAATGCTTATGTTAAAAAAGTCCTTAAGTGCATTATTTTGTAAGTCTACAAAATGTTGTCATTTCCCTAGTTAACTCTCTATTCTGTTCACTCCCAGCAACTTGATTTTAAAGTGAGAGTGAAGTATTAGATCCTGGACTTTAACTTTAGTACTACACAATGCATTGCTGCTGTACCCAAAGGAAATGTAAACTTCATTTATTCTTTCAAGATATCCCATATGGCCTTTACAGTACTTTATAAGCATATCATTTATCTCTATAGCCTGATGCCTCCAGCCTGCTGTTCATACCCTTCTAGCAATTATCAAATGTTAACAAAAATGATGCAGATTCAAACTAATTTATGGGAAATGCCAGAATTTCCAAAGCACAATGACAAAATGCTGATACGTAAGGAAGTAATTTGTAGGCATTAATAGCGAAATATGACACATTTTGTTTTACTGTACAAAATACTCTATCAGAAGTAAAGTGTTACAGTGCAAGTACACTGAGGTGAAGTAATGGACTACAGACTGCTTTATTATCCATAGTGTGATTAAATGGCTCCAGTACAGCTTTATAGAATGGAAAAAGGTAACATGTGCCCTTTTATAAGAAACGTTTAAATTAATGGTTGGTTGTTAACACTTCAGTATGAAATTGTAGATGGTATTTGACAAAGTACTCCAAGACCTGACAGCTGCAAGACTGTAACTTTAGCATTAAGAGAGTGGCACGAGATTGGAACCACCTGTCTCCTTATGTATTTATATGGAATTTGTATCGGGTGCTATAGTTTAGTGCATTCACACTCCTAAACCAAGACAGAAAACTTCGGCAACCCGAACAAAATTAGTCACAAACTGGAAACAGTGACTGAGAAAGAAAAAAAGAAATAGCCACACTAACGGATGATGTTGTTTAAGCTTTCTTCCACTTTTATTACACGTGGACTTCTTCAGAAAAACCAGGACGCCTCCCTACATCCTGGTTTTATAACCAATACACAGGAAGTGATGTTAAAATCATTGACATCGTACTTTACATTCATGAATATAAAAACAACACATTTTTTGCGTTTCAATCATGAAACGCAAAAACATAAACTCGTGTTATTACAACACATTATAACTAAGATGAATGGTGCCTTAAAAAAGGCATACTTAAAAATCATCTCTTTGACATTTTTTTATAATTATTTTAATTTATTATTATATATTTTATGTTTGTCTATAGAACTTAATGACTAGAATTTACTAAGTATAGATGACAGATCACATTTATATAGTGCCTTGTGGCTTTGATATGATGAATCATATTCCTATTACGCAGGTGGTAATAACTAGCTTGGATCTGTCTAATATCTCTCTTTTATTACCACATACTAGGAAATGGACGTGTGGTAATCCAACATAACATTAAATCACTAACAACTGTACAGTCACCATGCTCGGATATGTGTGTAGTAATCCTCTCTATGCTAATATCCTTCTCTACTCAAAATACTATACACTCCATAATAGATCTTCCCACAGTCCCTTCCGCAGAGGTGAAAACACCTGACTACCCCCAAATGTGATGAGTGTAGTCGGACCGCTCATCAAAACACGTATATATAATGTGTGAAAAATTCTACCAATTATTGCCATATATATAGATTGAATAGAACACTCCCATAATGATGAAAAATGCCTGACTATATGCCTACCTCCACTTTGTAAGGCATCTAATCCAAAATTATTATGTTTATTTTATCTATAGTTTAAAAAGCATTTGATGTTTATCCCTTCATTTAAGCCTGGCAATTCATCAGCCCCTAGGCATAATTGCCATATTGACTCTTTTTGTTCCAATTTATTGTTCAGATCTCCTTTAAGTAGACATTTGTCTACGTAATCTAAAACAAAAAATTCAAACTTCTTGAAATCTACACATTCCTGTGAGTGTCTTGCCAAGGAATTATTCCCATCCTTATTCTTGATGGCTAAGTTATGCTCGTATATCCTACGTTTAAGCATTCTTTTGGTTTTCCCCACATAATACTTGTCACATGTTGAACAGATGGCCAAGTAGACCACATATTCACTATTACAGTTGAAATATTTCTGTGCCCAAAATGTCCTCTTTGTATGTTTGATTGTCACAAAAGAAGTATTTGTGATGAACCTACACTGTCTACAATTCTGACAGGCAAAAGTTCCCTTCTTTTTACTGATGTCCCTGTTCAATGTCACTCTTTCTTTGTGATCCCTTTCTAACATGCTTTTTACATTGATCACATTTTTGTATGTAAAACATGGTTTGATGCCCACACATGCCATAAGATCTTTATTTCCTAAAATAATACCCCAATTTCTTTCAATAATACCTCTGATGTTTTCCAGTTGATTTGAAATTGGGAGAGGAAATGCTAAATGAAAATCTGAATGTTTGTCTCTATCTGTGGTAACACCTATAGAAACTTCCTTCGAGTGTCCCATCCTGTTCGTTAACAAAATAGGTCTAGCTACTCCAATACGGAGCCCCTGGACTTCATTCTCAATTTTCTTTATCATATGCTTTTTGTAGCCCCTAGCCAAAAATAGGTTTCTTAACTGCACTAACTCTTCTTGGTAGATGTTATCCTCAGATGTTAATCTGCTAAGCCTGATAATTTGACCCTTGATCACATTTCTTTTCATGTGAGTTGGGTGCAGGCTATCTTTGTGCAGATATTGGTTAGTGAAACAGGGCTTTCTGTAGATTTTACTATGTAATGTGTTCTTAGTTGAATCAATGTAAAGACTAATATCCAAATAGTTGATACTTTTACCATAACCACTATGTTTGAAAGTCAAAAAATTGGTAGTTTTGTTTAAATCTTGAACCATGGTTTCAAATTCAATTTATTCCCCCACCCATGCAAAAACCAAATCATCTATGTACCTTCCATAGAACGAAGCTTTTCCAAAAAAAGGATGTTTTTTTAGATGTTCCTGCTCCCAATCTGCCATAACAATGTTGGCAAAAGCTGGTGCAACTCTAGCCCCCATCGCTACACCGGAAATCTGTTGGTATATTTTGTTGTCGAACTCAAAGAAATTATTGTGCAACACTATCTCCATTAAAGTGCAAATGGTATTGATTCTAGAGTTATGTAACTCAGTGTTGTGCGTCAAATAATTCCTTAAATGTTCTATACCAGACTCCTGATCGATGCTAGTATATAGACTCTTGACATCAAGTGTTGCAAAATTTATTTCTTCGAGTTTGATGTTAGACTGTCCCAAACTTTCCAACAAATGCCAAGAATCCCTGATGTAATACTCAGATTTTTGTGCTATTTTGTTGAGAATGTTATCCAGCCAAACTGATATATTCTCAGTTTTTGAGTGTTTGGCCGATATTATAGGCCTAAACGTTATTTCCCCATCATCATTATGTGGTTTAGGTATTCCAAAAAAATTACCTAATCTTGGTTGCTCTACCATCAAAAAATCATAGTCTAGGTTGTCTATTTCATCCTGGCATAGCATGTCAAAGAGGTGAGTGTCTACCCTCCTGTGTTGCATTCACACTCCTGTTACTTAGGTTTCTTACCACAATTTCTTCCAGTTCTATAAATCTGTATAAACTGTACTTTCAAATGGTGCAAACCACCTGGTCTTTTACTTCATCATGAGCTGTCACTTGAACAGGCATTTTGATCATCTCCTGCAAGTCCTTTGATAAGTTATTAAAACTAACAGATGTGTTGCACATTAGGAAACAGTCTATTCAGCACAGATCTGCATGCACACACAGGCACATTCATGCACATATATGCTCACACATTTACATTTACATTTACATGCACAAACAGACACATGTATGGACACTCATGCCCATATCATGCCCACACACCCACACATACACATGTAGATCTGCATGCACATACATGTAATTATAAACTACATCTTTGGTATTACAATTGGCCATAGCTCTCGGTTTCCAAAGCTGGCTTAACTCAGTATGTTTAAACTGGCTCATCTATATAATACAAAAGCACAAATCCCACATTTACATGTACATGTTAGTGTCTCACCCATCATAGTTCTAGTCTTAGGGTAACACAGATGCTGTTTCAAGTTTCATCCAATTGTAATACCAAAGATGTAGTTTATGTGACACACTGTATAATTTGTTTTAAATTCTATGTGGGCAATACTAATCGTCATCTCAGAGAGAGGATAAGAGACCACATTTATTGTACAAGGAGGGGACATGATTATAGTGCCCTTGCTAGACATACTTTGTCAGCAGGTGAACAACATAAGTTTCTCTTTCAGGTATTACATGTCCAGGATCAAACTATTCGATTAGGGGACCTTGTCAATAGAACAGAAAACATTAGAACTTCAATGGATTTTGAGGCTGGGGCACATAGGGGCTTGGGCTCAATGACTGTCCCACTGAAACCAGTGCTGAAATCTAGGAAGTTAAGATGATGTACAACTGCTTTTTCTGCCGTATCTCTTTAACTGTGAGGAGTTGTATATTTAATTAATTGCTCTTCTAATTTTGGAGGGCTTTTTGGGAAGTTTGATTGCTTGTAGTGAATGTTATGCAGCTATATATATTGTTCTTGTTTTTTGAATTTTATGTCTAATGAAACAGTGTTGAACACTACGAAAGCACTCACTTTTTATAATAAATCTGCTGGTTTTATTTTTAAATCTTGCTAGTGCTTTTTTGTCTCCTGCTACACTCCGGGATCTGTTTATTTTAATTGATATGTCTATTTCTAGAAAATTCTGTCAGGCATTATTTGTTTATTTCTTTAACCATCACTGTTTTCTGTTAATGTGTTTTAAAGTATAAGAATTTTATAGGTGTCACTGGTTTCCTTCTTCTTCATCTTCTTCTTTCTGTAAAAATTCTGCATTGAATTAATTCAAACCTTATTGTGTTATCTACAACTTATTTTATTTTTCAAAGATCTGTTTCGCAGTGACAGTGCTAAAATCTAATTCTCTCAAACTGGGTATTATCTGTAATGGGAATGGTACCATGGTACCTTTTAACTTTCTTTTAAAATTACTGTGGAGCAATAGTCATAAACTAAGCAACATATGAACCATGGAAGAAGTCAGTTTTGAACCATTACACAGTTAATATGATTTGTTGCCACATGGACTGCTTTAGGTTGATAAGATCACAACTAAGTGCAGAGTGTACGTGGCTCCATTTAGCAGAAAACTGTATTTTAATTAGAAGCTCAGACATTATTTGAAGTCCAGCCTGGGGCCTTTAAAACAGACAAGTGCTTTATGTTTGAAATAATGAAGGCTATTTTACCCTAGCACCATTTGTCATAAAGGAATGAACTCTGGTCACTGTATTTTATTTATTTATTTTTTTTATTTTACATTTGTTGACCGGGCTAGTCTAGCTGGATACATGTCCTTTTTCAGTAGAGGCCCAGGGAGAAAAGCTCCCACAATAAAGACAATTTGGCTTTTTCTTCATTCTACAAGCAGTGAAATTGTCTTGGCATTTTAAGATCAAGTATACAATTCTAATTATAGCTAAGCCAAAAGGATATGAGATTTTATTTAGCCCATGTACAGTTTAAGTGTTAAATTATTACACTGGCCAGATGTATAGAGTGTATCTTGCGGCAATATTCCAAAATACTGGTATGAACTGCATGGCAACAAAAGCAGGCAGAAGACTGGAATGCAGACAACCAGAGAGGTAGTTCAGAAAGTGCAGTATACCCCAAAGTATGTGAGTTTGGAAGGAAGCATGGAGCATGTACAAGGAAGCATGTTACAGAGTGCATCCTTCGCATTGTATTAGTGTGCTGGTCAAACAGGACACCACAGCAGTAATGGTTGTAAAGTGGGCACAGCTAGAGAATGTAAATGCATAGTATACTTCTGATCTAGAGTTCAAAGCTCAAAAAAGAAAAACAATGAAGCTGCAGCAAGCCATATTCCAACAGTGAAAACTTTAAGCTAACTGCTTTCATTCTCTAAAACACTGGGACATCATCAAAGTTAGAAGCACATCTTCTTCCAAACTATTTAATTTCTCAATTAACCAATCACAAGCTGGATTCCATCTAAAATACCTTGCTTGCAGGTTTCCTTAAACACACAATCACCAAAAATATATATACCTCCAGGAAGGTAAAAAATCATATCCTTACTTCACAAATATAAATAAATGAATAAATAAAAATGTGACTATATATGGTTCAAACAATGAATGCAATCATAACTTAAAAAATCGAAAAAGTAAAAATTATTTGAACTAAAATTCAATAATTATGTGGCGATATCTAACAAAATCAAATGCCCAAGGCTTTTTGTTTTAATATACTAGAAACAGAAACACTATCATTGATGCCAGGCTCATGCCAGATCAATTCTCTTTGCTCTAACACATTGTCTATGACTCCCCCTCTCTCACTCTTTACAATTCTATCAATCACAAAAAAAGTAAATCTCATAAAATTCTTACATATTGTAATTGCAGAGTGCCTAAAAAATGTTGGTGACTTTTGCAATCTTAATGTCATGTTCATGCTCATGAATTCCATACTTAAGTCTTCTATTGGTTTTGCCTGCATAGAAGGCTTAGTATGATACATAGCTAGCTACATAAACAACCCTTCTAACATGAAACGCAAGTGGCAACATAAACAACCCCCAGAGTCACGATTACATGAGCCTGGACATTGTATCACCTTGCCATACCCTTCAATGCTAACATAAGAACCAACATTAGCACATTTGCAATATTTACATTTACCATACTTAGACATTCTAGCTGTGGATCAATAATTTGCAGTCTTGTTCTGTTCTTTTTCCAACCAATTTTTCAAGTTTTTACTTCTACTAAAGGTCGCAACCAGTGTGTTCCCTACAATCACCTTCAAATCCAGAGAAAACATCAGACTCTAGGTTTGCTTAAGTACATCAAGAATGGGAGAGGTGCCCCTACTGAAAAGCAGTACCACAGATCCTTGTTTGTCATTGTTGTTATTCACAAATTCCTTTGCCAAGTCCTTATAACTGCTATGCAAAATGGGACAAAACTTGTATTACAGATTTTGTCAGATCAGTGAAAAACTTAAAGTAATACTGACTAGGGCTCTTTTATCCTAATTTCAACAAAGAGGTGTGGGAGAAGTACTGCTGTTCTTTGTTTCCTATTGACATTTTAATTGGCTGTAATTGAAGCTATCAGATTGGCCGTGCTTCCTTAACTACTAATTTGCATAAGGTTTTCAGAATCCTTCCAATTTAGTGGGTCTTTCCTCATCACAACTGTGTTCCCAGCCCCTTTGCTTTACATTGGTCTCTATTTAACTTTATACTTGGTTTTCAAGTGAATACAAACAATAATAACCCTTTTTTTCTCTCTTAATCCACAAGCAATAGCAGTCTCATCATGTGTACCATTCCAGTGCTAAAAAGGCCTACATTTTTACAATTTTTGTGTATTTAAGATTGCTGTCATTACAGAAAATGTTATGCATATATAATTATTTGTTTAAAAATTATTTTATGGGTCAAGCGTTGAATAGGTGGATTCAGATCCTGTTTGTGTTTAAGTCTCCTGTTATTTCATTAGAGCATTCTGTCTCGCAGTCTAATTGAGTTGCAAGCTATATTCTAATTTTCCATCAAAAGTTGGATGGAGCCAATTTCTAGAGGGCTTCCTCTGATTAAAAACACAAAAAGCAACAAAACTCAAAAATATTGACTGATTAAGACCATAACATTAGTAGATCCCACTTTAATTGGGATTTATTTATTTTATTTTTTTTTATCCTTTGTCAGACCTTTCTTAGCAAAGCAGTAATGATTAATTAGCCCTGAAAGTTGAAGCGCTTTCACTCCCCTCCAAGATGAGCTTCATCAGATCCTTATTTGAAACTAAATGTTCCAAATATTGTGAAGATCAAATTCTGTTGAGGATATATATGATAGTGGTGTTCAGCTTGATTTAGGCCAGGATAATTCTTACATTCATAATGAGGTAAAGGTTTTATACACTGATACTATCCCTACTAAGGTAATTATTTTCTAGGGATAAAGGGAAGTATTAACTACTGGCTCTTCTCCCTGGTTGTGGTAATGATTTTTTTTTTTTTGCAGTGAGCAGATCTTTTGAGCCAAACATAGACCACAGATCGGGGAAACCTACTACTGATGGTGGGAATGCTTACTCCTTAACTATGTCAGTGACCGTAGGGAAAAACATCTGCCAATGTAGGAGCTTTTCTCCCTGGGCCTTTGCTGAAAAAAGGATGCCTGTGCCCAGTCAGACTTTCCCAGTAAACAAATGTCAGTAAATGAATGAATAAATAAATAGATAAATAAATAAATGTGCATGGGTCAACAGATAAATTTGCTGGCCCTAGTATATTAAACCTATCAGGAAAACTCAATGGTTTGCAGAAACGGAAAGAATGTAATGATTACAATGGAATCAATCTGGAAATACTCTAAATAGAAAAGCAAATGAACTATGATTTTCTGAACTGGAAACCTTTGAAAACTGTAGCATGGAATACACTAGTGAATAAGCAAAGCAAAAGCAAGCACAGATAAACAGTCAACTTGAACTTTGGCATTCTAAACAGTAGCCATAGTTGCCATGTTAGTCCCGTCAACAATTGAAATGTTAGTCGCCTGGTAGATACAGAGAAAATCCTTGGCTGAGCTGAAACCAATGTGGGATGAAAGGCTTAGTTCATCCTCTGTCAGTCACTGGACAGGAGTTAATTTTTCATGTTTGCCTGTCAGTGAAAAAGGAATGTATTATTTGAGCAGCCTCAGATAAAGCCCTGGGGTGGGGGTAGGGTGGAAAGTAACAACGGAACCCTTATTCATTTGGCAGAAAATGGTTGGGGGGAGACTGGACTTATAATTAGAGGGTGGTGTAATATTGTATACTTGTGATGTCAACTAGTGTGGAAGATCCAGAATCACAGCTAATAGAACAAGCTGTGATTAAGCTTTCTCAGTGTCAGCACACTTTTGATGGAACAGCTAATGATGAGTCCAGGTTTATTGCATGCATTCAGATGAATCTGCCCCTCCAGCTCTTTTTTCTCCTGTAGCACAGTCTTGTTTCCATCCTGGGGGGTGTAGGCCAAACCTTGCTGGGTATATGGAACTTATAGGAATGTGTTTTTTTTTTCCATGCTAAGCTTGACAAGTGCATTCAGTCAGATGTCTGCGAAGTGCTTGGATATATGTTTCTTGATCTTGTTGACCATTCTGCCAATGCAGAAGCAGTTGCAAAGCATACACTGAGCCCTACAGATAACCATTTCACTATTGCAGTCACTGTTGTCCTTACTATAGTATGTGTGCCCTGAATTAATGCTACCACATTTGTTTTAGGGTCTTTTGATTCCAAAAAGTCTCTGATATTCATCTCTCATTTGAAGATAAATTTTGGATCTGCTTGCAGCCCTTAGCTAATGGTTTGTTACTGTATTGTGAGCTGATTACCTTTTATAAATCTTTGAATCTCTTTCTGGCTGAATGCAAATGTGATAACCATGCTTTGCTTTCTTGCTTCAGCTTCTGGGTTGATATATGGGTATCTAAACCCACTGATCGTTCTGCTGAATGGTTCTAGGATGGAGGTGTCCCTGTTATTTTGATGTCTTTTATGGGATCCAGTATGTTGTGAAGGAGCTTACTCTCATAGTCCCTTGCATGAAAATTCCTTTCCAAATCATCAAGACTTTTAGGAAATCTTTCAGCTCTTTGGAAACACTGTCTATCCTCATTCCCTATGATTTTATCACATTTTGTTTTGTGATTTCCGGATGCATACTGGATTCATTAATAGCAGGTTAGCTCCTATGGGTTTTTGATAAATTTTGTTAGACAGAGACCCATCAGCTGTATTTTTCTTGTCTATTAAATCAAAGAACTCTACCTTTTCTTTGCCGTGGTTGGTGGTAAAGTTTGGGAAGTTAGTTGAGCTTCCAATAAAGTAGTAAAAATCTTTAAGTTTCACCTCATCCCCTTTCCAAATGATAAATATATCATCATAATATATTGTTGGAACTCTGACCCACATAAGGTTTTTTACTCCCATTATGCTAGTTGCTGAATTGGCCAGGTTGTGGGGTCATTGCTACTCCCATACCTGTAGTTTGTTTACAGTATTGGTTGTTAAATTTAAAGTAGTTGTTGTCCAGAAGTAGTTGTAGTAGTTTTGCTGTTAGTTCGATTTTATGCGGTAGTGCTCCTGTTTCCCTTGTAAGTGTTTCTAACACAGCCTTGATGCAATATAGGAGAGGTAGCACCATGTAAAGGGCCTCTACATTAATTGTTACCAGCCAGGTGTCTTAATCTGTTCTGATGCTCTTCATTTCTAGAGTATTAGGCACAAAGGACTTGGTTTTAGCTGCCAGGGGGTTTATGAGAATATCCAAGTTGATGGAGACAGTCTCAGTGATAATGCCACTGATTGCCACCCAGGTCTGTAAGGTGGATCCTCGAGGCATCTGTGTGGCTTACAGATTCCAAAAAAGCAGGTAGTTTAGGTAGGTAACTAGCAGAAACACTTGTAACTGATTGCGTATTGAGTTCACTCTCTTGGAGTATTTCTGGAGTTGCATAACTGGTGCTATAGGCACCTACCACTGTAGCAAAGTCATTTCTGTAGTAATAGCTGACATTACCTAGCATATTTTCTGTCTTCTTATTGTAAGCAATAGTGTCTGTCACAAGTATTCCTCCACCCCTTTTCGGCCTTCATTACTCTTCTGTCTTTATTTCTGCTTAACTTGACTAGAGCTTCCATGTCTAATTTATTAATGTTATAGAATTTTCTCTTACATTTTTTGCTTGTCAAGGTTTCTCTGATGTCAGCTTCATATTTGGCTTCAAATGCTCCAAGAGTTGGGTGCATTGGAGGGTAGAAGTCACTTGGACTCATCCACTTTTGGCTGGGGCATAATTGGGGCCATTTGTGTCATTGTCCTTTACGACTTTGTCATGGAAAACCACTTTTAAGTTGAGTTTGCAATATAGGTGTAAATCCACTATTGTGCTTACAAGAGTGTCCCTGTTGTATGTATGAAGGTCATACCTTTTTCCAAAACTTTTAGTTCCATCTTCCAGAGCAGTTTTGTTGATTGGTTCCAAAGCTTAATTGGGATCTAGAGTGACTTTCCTTCTGGTAATAGGTGTGAAAGTTCTTTATACCCCTCTTGAGCTGCCAATTCCTGTGCATCTGTGTTTGAGGGATGTATGGGGATTGTTACCTCTGTGTGATGATTGATGTCTGGTTGATGGTGTTTGCGGCATTTTATGTTGTCCTGTTAAGCATAGGATCACTAGTCTGAGCTGATCACTCTGTTGTCCATCACAATGGTTCCTCTGTTGTGTCAGGTGATCCTCTTACTTTGGGCTGTGAAGGTTCCTGTGGTTGGGGGTTTTGTCCGGTCCTACTGATTTTGTATCTATTCAAAAATCCTGTTCAGTATGCTCCCTGAGGCTTGGTGTGCGTACAAGGGTTTCCCCCTGTAAAAGCATCTGGTCTCACATTGGGATGTTGGCTGTCCTTGACCATGTGGATTTGCTTATATTGAGTCTTCCTGGGGAGGTTCTTGGTGTTGGTAGGTAGGTAAGGCTTCTTGCTGGAGGAAGGTATTTTCTTGGTTATTGTAATCAGTGAAATCCAAACCAATCTTTTTTAATTTTTTTCTCTTTAACCTTTTGTTCAAAATTTGTGACCCTATCTTCAATGTGTTTGTACTTACTCCTGTAATTATCAACTCTTTTCCAGTCTCCATCTAGTGCCTGGATGTTTGTTTTTGGTGGAAGATTGTATTTTGACATTGTGTTCAAGCAAGAAGCTTGGTAGTTTGAGTCCCACATCCTGTAAAGTTTTGACCCATTTAGTAGGGAGATTGTTGTAAACATTTCCCCAAACAGGTCTTTTTTACCGGATGTACACCTCTGGATATGGTGCCATTATCAGGGCAGTGCTGAGGAAGATCTTTTCCCATTAGAGGCTTTTTAGTTTTGTAGATTCATTTCGAGGAAAAAAAGGTCCTGTTAGGGTTAGGGTGCTTCCAGCTGTTGGGTCATTCTGCTGAGTGTCTTTTTTAATGTTGTCCTGAGAATTCTATGTTGGTGCTTCTGTTAGGTTTTGGAAGAAAGGACTATCATCCTGGGTGGGTGTGCAGCGTGTGCTAGTGACATATCACCTCACCTAGGCAGCAGCTGATCCAGGCACATTTTCCACCTGCTGACCACATCTCATAGGTTCATAGGTGGGTACTAAGCTATCTGCCCGAAGGCATTTATAAGCCTATCCAGAATGTATTGGCTTTCGCCATCCCCTTAGATTAGTTCCCTGTGCCTCTGTCCAGCAGAGCCACTGAAGTGATCCCCGAGATAAACTTTCTGTTTCCCATCCACTCATCAAGGTTTTTCTTGAAGAGTGTTAGTGAGAAGCTCTGCCTAATGTAGATTGGGATCTTGTTCCAAAGCATGAGAAGTCTCTGGGACAGGAATCTATCCCTCCAGCATGTCCTATTTATTGTTGTGGTAGGGTTAAATCCCTAGAGCATGTGACTCGAGGGGATAAGGTTTTCTTTAGGTGGAGCATGTCCATCAATTCTGGGTTGGACATGGCCTTGTATGTCAGGCAGAGATCACCTCTGAGTAGGTGGTATGCAACCGAGTACAACTGGAGTTTCTTCAGTTGAGCTGCATAGGGCTTCTGTTTGAGGCCATTGATCCTCTTGGTGAGTTACCTCTGTGGTCTTTCCAGCTGTTGCAGGTGCCTTGTAAGGTACATCCCAAATGGAGCATTGTACTCTAAGATAGGTCTAATGAGAGATGAGTAGAGGGGCACAATGACCTCTTTTGATCTGGATGCAAACCCTTTTGTGAATAGGTGGGTCATGTAGAAGGATTTTCTAACCACTTTGGCAATGTGATTATCAAAGATGAGACTACTAT
Source organism: Protopterus annectens (assembly GCF_019279795.1). Classification (NCBI taxonomy): domain Eukaryota; kingdom Metazoa; phylum Chordata; order Ceratodontiformes; family Protopteridae; genus Protopterus; species Protopterus annectens. Next base: position 1,313,485,861 of record NC_056728.1, on the reverse strand, counting down.
CTACTTGGGTCCCCAGATCCCTTATTACGTCTTCCGTATTTAGGGGACTGCCACCTACGTGGTAGTTTGTGGGTATTTTGTTTTTTCCAAAGGGGATGACTATGCACTTTTTGGCATTTAGCTTGAGGCTATGATTTTGACAACAGGTATTTGTCTCAGTGAGACCCTTTTGGAGGATGTCTGTGCCAGCTGGAGAGTCAATTATAGCCCCTAGTTTACAGTCGTATGCGAACTTGGTCAGCCATAGTCCTCCTGTGCTTGCCTGTACCTCTGAGAAGTATATGCCAAACAGGAGGGGTCCCAGGACCGAGCCCTGGGGAACACCACTTGTAACTGGTTTAGAGACAGACCTAGCTCCTGCAACTGTCACCATGTGGGTTCTGTCCATGAGCCAGTTGGCAACCCATCTTGTGACGTAGGGGTTTATGTTCAGGCTGGTGAGCTTGTCTATAATACCAGAATGGGGAATGGTGTCGAAGGCCTTACTGAGGTCTAGGTAGGCTGTGTGTACCACCTTTCCCTCGTCTATAGCCTTGGTAACTGTCTCAAAGAAGTCCACCAGGTTTAGGAGGCATGATCTGCCCTTAACAAAGCCAAACTGGGTAGGGTCCAGTGTTTGGAGGTTCCCAATGTCTCTGTTAATGAGTTCCATGATGATGCGCTCCATAGCCTTGCAGACCAAGTTAGTCAGGCTTATAGGGAGATAGTTCCCAGGGTCTGTTGTAGCTCCACCTTTGTGGAGTGGGATAACCGTTGCTGTGCGCCACTCTATGGGTATGTAGCCTGTGGAAAGGCTGAAGTTGAACAGTGTGTTTAGGTGAGGGGTTAATTTGTCTTTGAGCTCATGTAGGATGCAGCCTGGGACACTGTCTGGTCCCATTGATGCTGACTTTTTGGCTTTGGAGACGGCTGTTTTAACCTGAGTGTCTGTGATTCCAGGGACTCTACATTCTTCTGGTATGGTTATGGGTCCTTTTGGGGGTGAGATGGGGTTAAGTTTGTGCTGAACCTGTCTGCCAGGATGTTGGTGATATCGGTTGGTTCATGTATTTTGTGCCATTCTGCACTAACTCCGAGCAGATCTGTTTATTGCCACTTGGATTCTTGACATAGCTAAAGAATGCCTTGTGGTTATCTTTGGAGTCCTTGGCAATTTTTCTTTCAAAGCTCGCCTTGGATGATTTTATGAGGGATCGTAGTTTTTTGCTGATACTGATCAGGGATGTCTTCCCTTCTTGGGATTTTACTCTTTTCTGTACTAGTTTCCTCCTTCTGTTGTATAGCTTGTTTATGGCAAGAGTCCACCAGACTGGTTTCCTTTTCTTGGAGGAGTGAGTCTTGGTTTTGCTTGGGATGGCATGATCCATGCATTCTTGTAGCTGCCCGTAGAATGCATTAGTAAAGTATTTAGCAGCTTGGACAGTGTTATCCTTCAGCATGGGGGCTTTGAATCTTTCCACCTCGGTCTTAAGTAATGTGAAGTTTGCTTCTGAAAAAGTTTTTCATGGTGGCTTTCTTCTCCAAGGGAATGTGCGGAATATGGATATCCAAAGTGATTTGTTTATGGTCAGATCTAACCAGCGAGGGGTTGACCTCTGGTGTGGAGCACTGGTCGCCCATGTTGGTGATGACCAGGTCCAATATGTTGTCACCTCTGGTGGGAGTGTTGACCAGTTGAACCAGGGCATTTAAGTTTATAAATTCTAGGAAAAGTTGGGCAAGGGAGTTAGTACTTGAGTAGTTCTCCCAGTTAATGTTTGGGTAATTGAAATCACCCAATATTAGGGTGTTTGGTAAGAAACTCCACCTGCAATGTCCTTGGCCTCCAACAAGGATCATTGCAAAGAGGTTCCCATGTATTACCCTCCCCCAAGATGAGCATGCCCATCCCTCCCTGCCTCTCCATCAGTCACCCAAGTCATTAATCAAACATAGGTCGCCTGGGTTGTAGTCAGGGTTTTATTCCCCATGCTTCCAGAAAGGCATTTGCTTTATAATATAATATTTTACGTGACCCAAAAGTCATACCCCTCCAAAAAAAAGTGAACAACAGCAACAATCTCTTTAGGTATGCATTTATTAAAATAAATGAAACCATACCCCACTTTGGAAGTGGTGACAGTAAGATAGTAGCCACCATCAAGGCACCTCATTTGTTGTCTGTCATTGTCAGAGTTGGCTAGATAATCATCCTGCTATGCAAGCAATAATGCCCAACAGGGTGTGTGTTACTGTGTAAATAATACCGGTCCAGGGGCAGCGTCGGGACTCTACATCCCTTGGATGGGTGTTATTTACACAGTAACACATGCCCCGGATGGCATTATTGTGCTTAGAGAAGGGGCTGTCTGTAAAATTGTTGTCTTTTACTTACTTATTTTTTTATTGTTATAAGATATATATATATATATATATATATATATATATATATATATATATATACATATATATATATATATATGCCGAAACTAACACAGTTCATAGGTTAGTACATATATATATATATATATATATATATATATATATATATATATATATATATATATAAATGGTGTATTTATTATCTAAAATATAACATTTTCAAACAATATCTAGATATTTACATCTTTTTTTTTTTGTTTGATGTTAGCTATTCGGGATTGAAGTCACTAAATAATGACATACATTTGAGTTTCAAACTTTATTTCCTTCAGGAAATGCATGCTAAAACAACTCCTTTTATTCAAGCAACTCTGTCATTTTATAAGAACAATATTTAAAATCTGTTCCTACATTCTGAGCCTTTGTTCCCCCTTTATTTTAGTCTTTATCCAGATATCTTGAGCTAAGAGGTTAAGAGGTATACAAACCTCTTACGTGTTAATGCAGTCTTCACATTTCTGTTCTCATTCATGCAAGCACGCATAAACTCACACATGCAGACAGAAACATAAACACACAAACACAAGCGCACACACACACACACACACACACACACACACACACACACTTTTCTTCCTTTTTATGTTTTTTACTTTTATACTCGATAAACAACAAAAGCCCTTCTTAGCAAGTGTAAAATAACGGCTTGCTTGATCTCAATATCACTCTCATGCACACATACACTCACACACAGAGGCATAAACACACATACACGTGTTTCTATTTGTTTTTTTTTTGTTTGTTTTTTCTTTTCTTTATTTTACACTTGCTAAACACCAAAAGTGCTGCTTAGAGAGCGGAAAATAATGGTGACCATTAGGGTACTTTCAATCCGAGCTCTACAGTAGCTTAATGTACTGCTATGAAGCGGCAGACTCATTTTTCAGCAGGCATTATCTGTACATTAACACCCTGCTGGAGAATGTTTGTTGACCAATTATGGTGCCAATGTGCAGGTCATCCATTCTCTAACAGGCAATAAATCAGTTTTGGCACAAGTAGTCTGACTCCACTGACTTTGTACTGCAGTAGGTGTTTTACTTTTATAAATAATGCTTACAGTCAGATGTCTGATTCGGATATAGGTTCAGAGTCAACAATCTCATGCCTATCCTGACATGCTCAATACTTCATTCTCAGCCTGAACTTCCCCACCCCCAGTCATACCTCTCAACTTCTTAACACAAGAAATCTGGACAAAGCCAAAACAAGGAGGGCCCAAAATACTATTGCTCTGATAAACTTAGGAAGTTGTCAAAATAACAAGATTTGCTTTAGCATGCATTTTTCTGGAGGATATGAAGTCTGAAACTCAAATGTCTATCATTATTTAATTACTTCATTCCTCAGTGATTTATCAGCAAAACACAGATTTTATGAGGAGCAGTCAGACAAAAAAGTGAGGCAAAAATGTGTATAGCTGAAAGGTATGCCCCTGGTTTACTGGTGACTAACAGACATCCTTTAAAAAAGAATAAGCCATACAGACTTGATGATTCTTACTTCTTAAACAATTGTGGATAGCTGCTGAGTACTGATTAACTGAATGTCATGACATATGAAAACATAAAATTTGTATGATGGTGTACTGAATACCATGATGTCAGATGGGTTAAATATATGTCAGATTAGGAAAACATAATACATTACGGATAACTGTTCTTCCTTTAGGAAAGCAAATGTTATATTTTATGGAGCATTAGAAATAACACAAGCCTTTCTAAAAGAATATTTATTGCTTATACTATGACCCTTGCTAGATAGCAGCAATTAATACAACTTGTAAGCTGCAAGACAAATCTTTTCAGAACACCTTTTTCATCTTGTTAAAAAAACATTTTCCTTGCCAGGACAGAAATATGAGAGGAACCTACCAAGAGCAAATGAGGTGTTGGTGAATGAAAATTACCGTAATGTGAAATGAATAGTTACATAACATATTTATAGGGATAAGTTGAATGAACTTTTTTCCGTGGTTGACTCTCATTAATTCATCTGTAATTTCGCAGAGGAGACAATAGATTAAACTACTGCTCAAAAGGAAAAAGTGTATGCCCAGATTTGAAAGCACATTGTACCCTCAGCTACATTTGTGATAATTAAATATTTTGATGTGGGAGATGCACGTTTCATTAACATAAACAAATACATTAGAAAATGATTTGCACATTCTAGACTGGAATCATAAGTTAGTTGTTTGCTGTTTTGACAAATAGTGGTATGCATTAGCTTGATTTATACAAAACTGGGACACTTGCACTCTTTGACTGGGGTTATTCATTATGTCTTGTGATTAAGGAAACAAAAATAAAGTGCTCCACTGTGGAAGATTTGCTTCAAACCCTCCATCAATGTTTAGATTCTACTGATGTGTGAAATAAAATTGCTTGTAAAGAATGTGATTACTTGAAGAATATCCTTGCGCATATTAAAAAGTGTCTTCTAATTCTTTCTAATGTTGTGAACTGGAAAGGAGATTTTCCTTAATGATTCATGCTAAACAAGACTGAAGGGCAAGCCTTAGACCGGATACCTGACATCATGCCAGCTTTAATGGAAGTTACTTTCATCTTTGAGTCAGTGTCTACATACTCTTCATGCAGTGTTATACTTATGTGGTGGTCACCAGGAAGGAAGTCAAGCAGAACACAAACAGCTGGTGGTTATCAGGGAAGAGAAGAAGCAGACCACAGACACCTACTGCTACCAGAAAAGAGACACTTCTGCATCATATCAGAAAGGAGCATAAGATGTCTAAAAATGGATGGGAAAGTAACAACAGCACTGATTTATAAAAGAATGACAAAAACCTTGTCTGTCTGTGCCCATGTCTGCTTTTTATTATATTCCACACTAGTGGAAAATGTACATGTAGATGTAGTTACCATATTACAATAACTACAGTTGCCAAACAAATCATATTAGATCCATGGAAAAAGTAGTCAGTGATATATGTGACAACTTGCCTTTTTTCATGTGTCACACTTATCAGGCTGCCTTCTTTATGAAGTTATTACCAGCAGAGTTGCAGTTCCATTGGATAGACATGCTTTTTATGGCATGCTTACTCATATTTCTTCTGCTCTTCCTTCAACACTGTAAATATTTCTGTCTCTAGTAGCCATCGTAGACACAATGTCTGTGTGTGGTGGGCTATCTGGAAGCGCGAGTGTATTCTGGGAACTCCCAATTATTTGGAGACACTGTAATCAGGAGGCTCCTTACAGTTCCATAGTTATTGTCCCATGGTTCCACAGGAGCTAGCAAAGCACCACAGTAAGAAACTAATGAGTGGCAAAACTGATGTAAAGTCGAACACTAATACCAAAAAATGCACCAGCAGGGCAATTGGAAAACACACTCTTTATTACCAGGTTAAGCACTTTTATCAATAAAAGATTGCCTTCATCAGAACAATAGGTACAAGCAGCCAAACTTTTAAATACATAGAGACCTGAACCCATACGTTGAAACCACACAAACCACTTCAAATCTATTAGAATAAATTAATAAATTAATAAATAATGACTATTTAATACAAAATTCTTATTTAAAGCGGGAAAATGCAGAAAACTTTTCAAATTTTTAAAAACTTTTTTTAAAAAGAGACATTTATGTTAAAACAAACCATTTAAAAAACAGATATCAGAATTATTACACTTTATATTTAGTGTATCACATTTTATATTTTGTACTTTATATTTTTCCAGGTTTTTCTTTTAAGGCTGGCACAATTGATATAAAAGTCATTCAACCCGGGGGGGGGGGGGTGAGCGGCCAGTCTTAAATGCCACATAAGTTTTTTTTTATTTAACATATTTTTCCAATCCCCTCCCCTAGGGTTGGCTTGAATGACATCTAAAATGCCAAATTTAAAACCAGAAAAAATATTACATGTTTTACTATGCCTGTACAGGGCATTGGTTACCTTTTCATTTTTTATCTCGTATAAGTGTTCGTATATCCTAGATTTAAATGCTCTTTCTGTCTTTCCAATATAAAATCCTGTACAAGCATTACACTTAGCCAAATACACTAACTGCCTAGTAAGACAATTACCTTTCTTAAAAAATACTGTGTCCTTATTCCTATTATTTAGAACCAAACTTTCTATCTGTAAAATGAAACTACATTGTGAACAACACCCACAGGCTCTGGTGTGTTCGCTTTTCTTGTTATTTATTAATATTGAACTACCTTCCAAAGTTGACTTTAGGCTATGACCCACTTTAGTAGAAAATGAGGGCTTATCACCCACTGCCTGAAGAACATTGTGATCAATTTTAAAGATGCTCCAATTTTTGTAAAGAATATTCTTTATTTCACTGCACAATGGACTATATTGTATAATACAAGCTTGGGTGATTTTACCACAAAGATCTTGATAGGATTGACAAAAAGTGCAATCTTCAAATTTTTAAAAAGAAAAGGAAATTAAATAGAGATATCAAGCAGTATCAATATGATGCTGTTTACCCCACTAATAGGTTAGTGATGGATGGGCCCAGCCTGGAATTTAGGGGATCAAGGCATCATTTTGGTAAGCAACTGGGTTATTCTGAATTCTATGAAAGCGAAGGTAGGGTACCTGGATTTTTTGGCATACCAAAGTCCACAAAGATGTTTTGAACCCACCTTTTAGACCTCTAGTGACCGCAGGAGGATCCAAAATTCACAACTTGGCAATTTTTGTGGATAGAATGGTCAAGAATGTTGTAGAGGGGACTCCTCATCTTATTCAAGATTCCTGGGAATATTTTAATCAAATTAAGTCGGACCTTTGGTCTTCAGATGTCATTTTCCTGACAATTGATGTTCAGGAATTGTTTTCCTGTATTCCCAGGAAAGAGGGATTTGAATATTTTGAGGAGACTTTGTTTTCCTGTTCCAGTTTGGCCCCTGAACAGGTCAACCTTGTTTGTGAGATGATGGCCTTGGTTCTAGATAACAACTATATATTTTTCGAAGGCCAATATTATCAACAAATAAAGGGGGTTGCTATGGGGGCAACTTGTGCCCCCGTATATGCTAATATTGTGTTGTTAGGATGGGAAATGGAACATATTTTCCAAAGTAGTTACTATTCTGATATATTATTATATAGTAGGTTCTTGGATGATATTTTTATTTTATGGAGGGGAGAGAAAGACAAAATTCCGGGTTTTATTGAATACTTAAATAATACCACCAGTTTTTTGAAGTTTACTTTTGAATTTCACCACAGTGAGATCCATTATTTAGATACTACCATAGTAAAAGACCAAGAAGATTTTAAATCTAAGATATATAGGAAGAAAACCTTTTGCAATTCTTACCTTCATTTTAATAGCCATCACCCCCTTTTCCAGAAAAGGAGTATTGTCAAGGGGCAAGCTATCCAAATTGCTCGGATGACTTCTCACAAGGAAGATGTTGTTCAATAATTTAAAATGTTAACCAATATGTTTGTGGAGAGAGGGTATCCTATAGAGTTAGTGGAAAATATTTTGCTAGACGTTCTTGAACAGTGGGGTTTAAGGTATAAATCAATATTAGGTAGTGATTTTAGTGAAATTCAGAGAATTGACAAAAATAAAAAAGTGAAACAAATGGTCATTTCACCCAAGCTTGTATTATACAATATAGTCCATTGTGCAGTGAAATAAAGAATATTCTTTACAAAAATTAGAGCATTTTTAAAATTGATCACAATGTTCTTCAGGCAGTGGGTGATAAGCCCTCATTTTCTACTAAAGTGGGTCGTAGCCTAAACTCAACTTTGGAAGGTAGTTCAATATTAATAAATAACAAGAAAAACAAACACACCAGAGCCTGTGGGTGTTGTTCACAATGTAGTTTCATTTTACAGATAGAAAGTTTGGTTCTAAATAATAGGAATAACGACACCGTATTTTTTAAGATAGGTAATTGTCTTACTAGGCAGTTAGTGTATGTGGCTAAGTGTAATGCTTGTACAGGATTTTATATTGGAAAGACAGAAAGAGCATTTAAGTCTAGGATATACGAACACTTATACGAGATAAAAAATGAAAAGGAAACCAATGCCCTGTACAGGCATAATAAAATATGTAATGGTTTTTCTGCTTTTAAATTTGGCATTTTAGATGTCATTCAAGCCAACCTTAGAGGATGGGGATTGGAAAAATATGTTAAATAAAAAAGAACTTATGTGGCAATTAAGATTGGCCGCTAACTTTCCCCCCGGGTTGAATAACCTTATATCAATTGTGCCAGCCTTAAAAGAAAAAGCTGGAAAAATATAAAGTACAAAATATAAAATGTGATACACTAAATATAAAGTGTAATAATTCTGATATCTGTTTTTTAAATGGTTTGTTTTAACATAAATGTCTCTTTTTAAAAAAAATTTAAACAAATTTGAAAAGTTTTCTGCATTTTCCAGCTTTAAATAAGAATTTTGTATTAAATAGTCATTATTTATTAATTTATTAATTTATTCTAATAGATTTGAAGTGATTGGTGTGGTTTCAACCTATGGGTTCAGGTCTCTATGTATTTAAATGTTTGGCTGCTTGTACCTATTGTTCTGATGAAGTCAATCTTTTATTGATGAAAGCGCTTAACCTGGTAATAAAGAGTGAGTTTTCCATTTGCCCCACTGGTGCATTTTCTGGTATTAAAGCACCATAATACCTTTATATCTGCAGTGGGGCCTGCTCTGTGTGAGAGTCTGCAGACACTACAAACCTATATGTTCCAACCAACTTCTCAGGTACCAGTGCAGAATCTGTCACTACCTCAGCTACTATGCCTGCCTCCACATTGGTCAACAACTCCACCACCACCAGGCAAAGAAATGAAACAGTCAGGAAAGGACAGTAGGTGGAAGCTTTAGAGTAATGGTAATGCTGCTGTGGGTAAAACCAAGATACATCTGATGATTCTTCATGCTGCTGCAAAGGGGAGGGAGGAATAGGTAAGCCATAAGTTAAGACCCCCTCTGGATGGAAGCTGAGACATGCCAAGCCCCATAGCCTTGGATCCATGACTGACCCCAGTGTGAAGTACCAGATAAGTCTCGGGAGGCATTGGAGTGGCTGGTAGACCTTGTACTGATGGGACAAAAGGGCCAGGACTGTATAATGACAGAAACAAGGGAGGGAAAAAAGAAAAAAACAAAAACATTATAAATCAAACAACAGCTGTTGTGGTAAGACTTGACCTAGTTAGCCTAACTTACTAAAGACAAAAGCATTTATTGGGCTAGTTGCTGAAAGCAGTTGCACAATGATTTAATTAACAGAGCATTAAATATTAATCATTTGAGGCACTGTTCGGGACTGAGAGGCACAGCACCAGCAATGGAAATGGGGAAAAATATCCTGGACTGGTGGACTTTCACAGTCAGTAAAATGAAATCTGACTGACCAATAGTATGTGTACTGTTGCAAAGTGATTTAATTCAGAAAGCAGCATTTTTTCAGGTGAGGTCCAGACCAGGACTTAAAGGTCAGAAGGCCACAGCCACACCAAATGACCGATCTCTCAAGGATGTTGACTGACAAGTCTGCCAAGCCCACTGCTGTGACATTACTTTGTTTGTTCTTTACTTTATACTGATGACTTATATCTAGGCCATAACAGCCATCTCCAAGAAGAAAAAAGTCATACTAGAGCCTATTCACTGTAGTATACACTGTTGTTAATTGTCGAGGACCATGACATTTTTTTAGCTCCTCAATCCCAAATAAATAGCCTTCAAATATGAGGACATGTCCCAAGAACAGCCTTATCTCATGTCTGCACCATATGGGAGACTTGCCCAATAGTTTCCTTTTGTCCTATCTAGCACAGTGTGTCACAGCAAAAATAAAATAACTGATATAAGCAAAGTGTCTAATTGCAAGTAACAATGCAGAAATATAACACTACAAATGTATGATAGCTGAGAAAAGCTGCTTGCATCATCAGAACAACTTTACGGCAACATAAATATAATAAACTCCCACATGCATATGGTAAAGTCAACTAGGGAATAATATATCTTCTTTATTTTTTAATTACAGGCATTCTCTCTCTCTCTCTCTCTCTCTCTCTTCTTTCATCACTCTTTCATGCTGCCAACCTCCTGACTGACTGTGCAGTCCACAGCATCTCCTATCGGGTCTATATTATAAGACTGAAAGTGCATATGTGCGACTACATAAAAGTCAACACCTAATGCACGAAACCTAACAATAGCGAACGGCCACGTAAGCAAATGTTTCCCTAGGGAAAAAACTTACGCGGTCATTCACTAAAGAAAATAAATTAACATCATAAACAGGTGAGGGGGGGTTCACCCCCTCACCCCCCCAAAACCACCCTAACTAAATATACCAACTCCGAGATCGCACTATAGTGAAGGAAAGGGTAACTCCGTGAAGTTGGCCAACTATCTCCTTGCCCTATGACATATTCATCGAATTGCTTAAATGCGATTCAATGAATATGTGTCGCTGTTTCTGTAGTCGCTCAGAAGCATTTTCGTGCTTCTAATATAGACCCCTCCTATCAGCTACCCTGGCTAATGCTTGTCTGTACACTCCTCCCTAGGTAATGAGATAGAAGCACAAAGCGACATAGTCTGAAACTCAGTACCAACTTTACTGTATCATGAACTAGACTATGAAAAACTCCACAAACACACACACACACACACACACACACACACACACACACACACACACACACACACACACACACACACACGCACACACACACACACACACACACACACACACACACACACACGGTGCAGTAAAGGCAGCTAATGAATGGGACATTTTCAACTTTTATTTATACCCTGAGCACTCCCCATTGGCTCTTCCATTGCTACTAGTACCCTGGTCGATTGCACTAGCAGCAGTCTGTCAGCTCACTTGGCCATAGCTTATCATCACAAGCTACTTCATGTTATCATTGTTGGCTGCACTTATTACTAATCTTGCAAGAAATGGCAACTTCAACAATGTGCACCAAAGCAACAATAGGGTCTTGTTTTGTTTTTTTAACAGCCTTTTAAAATGGTTGCAAAAGTGGCTGTGATGGCAGAGAAAGATAGGGGCATTTCTGCATATGCCCAGACTGCTGCAGTCTGTACAGGAAAATCTGGGTATATTAAGTTTTATCCCTACGTGTATTTCTCACATAGGTGTACTAGCACTATGTATAGTTCATGGTTCATATGGTCAAAAGCAGCAAAAAGGGGTAATTATGCTATGCAGGAGACAAAGCACTGACTATACTGTGCTGAATACAGCTGAAAGGAATACTAGCACTATGCGCATGACTTAGGATGATCATAGAAACAGACAGTACAGTCACTTGGGTTGCCTGGTGTTATGACATACACAGTACATGTAGCACTGCAGCTTACAAGTGGTAGAAGCAACTCTGCACATTTCCCTGCCCCGCATACAGACATCAAGTACCTACCCTGGTGTAAAACTCTGTACATTTTCCTATCTCACATACAGACAGCAAGTATTTAGCCTGGTATGAAACTGCACATTTCCCTACCTAATATATAGACAGTAAGTACTTACCCTAGTGTGAAACTCTGCACATTTATTTGCTTCACATACAGGCAGCAAGTACTTACCCAGGTGTCCAGTGAACTACTGCTCACACTCCATGCAGATGAATTGGTTTTCCTCTCTGATTGCTGGAACTGCACGATATATTGTACAAGCATGCATGTTCCAACTGACTATAGCAAAAGCATAAGAAATTTTAACTAACAGTACATTGTCCCCTCTGCAATTACAACCATTTATTCTTATTGCAGGGATGCCACTGTCTGTCACTAGAATGTGGCTCATCTATAGGGAGCACGGCATTTATAGTGCCTTATCCCCAAATAAATGGCCATCAGACTTGTGTCCCAAAACAGTCTTTTCTAACATTTACACCATGTAGTGGTCTGAATACTTTCAGCCACATAACACATTTTTCTTTTCTGCATACTATACTACAGCTCAGCTGCATAACACTGAAAGCTGCATGCGAGGGGTATACATTTACTTTAGCTTCCACCAAATCCACTAAAGTTTGTGATCTATGTAATGGGATTAAGCTGATATGGCAACTGGTGCAAAATGCTGTAAAAATGACTGCTGTTATCAAAACAAATGTTCAAGCAATGAAACAGTAAGGCAAACAGCATGGCATGTGGGTGTGTCTGTGCCTTCGGTTGGTGATACAGACATCCACTCAGACACAAAGTGTAACACATTATCACTCATAGGAATGACCATGTGCAGTGAACATAGCATAATATACATAGGTAATATGAATATGAAGGGTTGCACTCTGTAGCAGGTGGCAGAACTGAGTTCATGCAATGGGCACGAAACACTGTATAGACGGGTATGAAGTAGTATGATGGGGAGATATCCAGGATGGGCTACTGCACTGTGCATGGTGCACTACACTCAAGGCTAACAATACTGCACTGTGGATGGTGCACTACACCCAAAGCTAACAATACTGCACTGTGCATGGTCCACTACACCCAAGGCTAACAATACTGCACTGTGCATGGTGCACTACACCCAAGGCTAGCAATACTGCACTGTCCATAGTGCACTACACCCAAGGCTAACAATACTGCACTGTGCATGGTGCACTACACCCTATGCTAATAAGACATCTCAGACATGCACATGTTGATAGCCTGCCTCTGTTTTGTGACATATTAAATGCAGAATAAATATCTTCTAATCAACAGTATTTAAAATTACAACTATTTAAAATTAGTAAACTTAAATCCATAAAAGTATTGTGAAACACCTGAGCTAAACACTTTTGTTCCTTTAGTTACTTGGGACTTCGTCAGAATTAGAACTCACTAAAAAAAACTTGATTTAAATAAAAACTCACGGACCACATGACAAACTGGACAACTAGCATAAAGAAGGTCATACAGCCTATTATCTGTGAAACACAAGTATTTTGAAAAAGGTATATATTCATGTGTCAGACACAGTGACGGGTGCATGTATGAGAGTATTTATGCACAATGGGATACTACATGCCTGTACATTATTTGGAAATGCATGTGTAAATTATTTGAAACTAAATATGCATTGTAGATGTTACATGACTGCATATGGCTATGTGTTTATAATGTTTCACTATGTGTCATGTGTAGACTATTAATTGGCTGTGTACACAACCAAAGTGATATTATGCAGTATATCATAGTGACTCCAGCAGGACAATTTCTGATTTTATGTGTGCTTCTGTGTCTCATATATTTCTCTCCATCATATATCTCTGAACATGTTGCTAATGTCCGTGGTCATGCTATAGGTATGTGGTCATATGAGAGATGTTACCTATGTTCCACAAGGATTATGGATTATGCTGCTATTTTAGAATATGCATCCATTGGATGCTTACTTCCTGTCAGTTCTGTATTCAGCTAATGACATAATGCAGATGACACATACAACACTGCATAAGGTAATTGTGCTATTGTGGTGTGCACATTTCCTAGTACTTCTGAAAAATGTATCACCTTAAGGACATGCAGAGTGGCAGTCAGCCATGATGGAAGCCAGCAGGAATGTCAGATATGTATAGTTCACATTGCTGCATGCTGCCATATAGCTTCATCACATATGTATCTGGTATATACATGTAATACATAGGTGTCCAGTTCTGTTGTATACCACTTCATCCAACTTTCACTCCTGTATTACTGTCAGCAATAGTAGCATCTGTCACCGGGGTTAGACCAGTAGGATGACAGATGTTTGGATGCACATGTAGTTTCTCACATTCTACATATCTTATGAGAAACAAACACACCTAACACTTAAATGATCTGTTCTTGTCAACATACACACACAGACAGGTGGTAACCCTATGTCCTGACCTGTAATGTTAATTGATGCATCATCACACTATAAATATAAAGCAAAGAAACCCATGGTCTACAGGAAAGACAGTTCATTGATGTATTCCTGTGTCTGATGTACATTTACAGTATAGCATATGTCACCTTCCACAACAACATGAAGAAGACTTTGCACACGTATGCAGCCTTGCTCTTAATGGAAGTTGTGACATCCCCACACTGGGCCAGTAATCAAGAAGCTGGAATCCTCACCACTGGCACTGGAGAGGGACATTCACTTGGAATACAAATGGATACACCTAGTATTTCCAGATGCAGACCTCTCTGCATCAAGTACAATTTCCCTTTAGAGCACACAGGGAACACACTCAGCCCAGGATCTGGGTTTCTATATCTGTCTCCCTCCAGGTCCCCAGTAAGACTCCCCACTGGTACAGCTGTAGAATTAGGTCCTCAGCTGAGTGCCCAAGCCAAGTCGTCCACCACTCCCTTGGTGAAACCAGTGCTTTGTGTCCCTGCTCCAAATAGCTGATACACACACACTGTGAGATTTGATTTTACACACACACACCTGGGAAAGGCTGGCACAGATTTAATTACTATGCCCCCCTTCTGCCCAGAGAATAAGGTAGTTATCACTTGCACCAGACACTCCATAATCAGCTACTCTAAGACTCTTAACAAAGGGTGCCCAACTATACTGTGCAATATTAATACTAATACAAATGATAGTAGTTGACCAAGATAGCTAGGACTTCTGGAGTGGACCACACAGTTTCACCAAATAAATACAAGCACTCTCAAAGGTTAATTACTTTCTAAAAGGACCAGCTACAATAACAGTTTTAAATATACAGTACTTAATAATAAACAATAAAAGAACATGAAAATACCGAATATGTATTTACAGTAAACCACAGAGTTCAAATCACAGGAAATATTGAAAATATTGAAAATAACATTGATGGGCAAACGCAGACAAATAAAGAAAAACAATATCTAAACTAAGCTTTGCTATATTTTCCTGACTGAATCTAGGAGAATTACTATTCCCTACTTACTTAATAGAGCAAGGCAGATGATGTGGTGAATGGTGATTTTTGTTGTCAGATCCAAGACAGAATACTCAATACTGAGAGATTTCTCTTTATATTATCTAAAATTTCCAAGATGGCTGGCAGAATACCCTCATCTGGTTACTTGAATTTAGGTTCTCACAATATCGCCCTTTGAAGTTGAGACAGGAATTTAGCATAGACAGCTGCAATACACATCTAAATGTTTATGACAGTGCAAATAACCTTTTCTTGAGGCACAACACGACAATAAGAAGCTTGACCTTTTATTAAATACACTGAACTAAAGAACAAAAAAACAATAAAACATCCAGTAAGCGCTTTCACATTCCCTTGAATGCTTCATCAGACTGTTAAAAAAGCTAAGCCATTTCTACATTTAAATACCTTTGCTGTTACTCCATCAACCAATCATTATTGTTCCTTACTTGATGGCATCAGTGCTTAATTGATTAAAAAATTAACTAAAAAATTGCTGGCTAAAATTCATGTTCAAAGCCTCTGTGATTCTTTATATTAAAAACAAATATTTCATTTATAATAGATGCTTCAGCCTCATGCAGCTTAAAAACATATATGCACATCTCAATCTATATGTTCCACTATTTAAAAAACATGTGCTTATGTATAAATGTATACTATATAAATATAAAATATATCAAATATATATGTTGTTTATTAATAGATTTGTGAGCCATCCTGCAAAACGCTAGACTAATAGCTTATAAACAATGTTAATGCTTGTTGTCCCTTGCTATCAAGAATGGTTTCATGGACACCCTGTCATTCAAACCAGATAGTCTATCTGCTTGTAGTCTCATGATCCACCTTGTCTCTCTTTGTTCAGTGTAGTTTCTATGATCACCTAGCCTAATGTTCTTATATACAAACTCAATCACAGTAAATTTAAAACCATGTGTACTCCCTTCATTTATAACATGTCTAGCTAGGGCATTGCTGTCATCTTCCCTGTTTATAGCATAGACATGTTCTCTAACTCTTACTCGAAGGGTCCTATTTGTCTTTCCTACATAAAAATGACTACATTTTGTGCAGACTGCTAGGTATATTAAATGGCCTATCTAGACATGTTATAAATGAAGGGAGTACACATGGTTTTAAATTTACTGTGATTGAGTTTGTATATAAGAACATTAGGCTAGGTGATCATAGAAACTACACTGAACAAAGAGAGACAAGGTGGATCATGAGACTACAAACAGATAGACTATCTGGTTTGAATAACAGGGTGTCCATGAACCCGTTCTTGATAGCAAAGGACAACAAGCATTAACATTGTTTTCTAAGCTATTAGTCTAGCGTTTTGCAGGATGGCTCACAAATCTATTAATAAACAACATATATATTTGATATAGTTTATATTTTTATAGTATACATTTATACATAAGCACATGTTTTTTTTAAATAGTGGAACATATAGTTTGAGATGTGTATATATGTTTTTAAGCTGCATGAGGCTGAAGCATCTATTATAAATTAAATATTTGTTTTTAATATAAAGAATCACAGAGGCTTTGAACATGAATTTCAGCCAGCAATTTTCTAGTTAATTTTTTAATCAATTAAGCACTGATGTCATCAAGTAAGGAACAATAATGACTGGTTGATGAAGTAACAGCAAAGGTATTTAAATGTAGAAATGGCTTAGCTTTTTTAACAGTCTGATGAAGCATTCAAGAGAATGTGAAAGCGCTTACTGGATGTTTTATTGTTTTTGTTCTTTAGTTCAGTGTGTTTAATAAAAGGTCAAGCTTCTTATTGTCATGTTGTGCCTCAAGAAAAGGTTATTTGGATTTTGAAACTACATTTTGCTCAAGGCACTTTACCCTTTGTGGTTGATTCGTTTTGCTTAACTCCATTTTTATCATTATAGCAAGGGACATGATGGAAGTGACCAGTGAAAAGGACATGGTGAATTCAGCTTTTTCTTTTAATGACACTGTGACTGATACCAATGAAACTTTGTTTAAGAAACTGTTATTAGCTGACAGTAATCCTTTACTGAAATTATCAAGGATTGATTTAACAAGTAATGAGAGGGGAACCAGCGATATTGACAGAAATATTAATGTTATACAAATAACAAGGAAAATAGAACAAACTTTAGGAAACTGAAATATACACAATGGCAACGTAGGCATATGGAAGCCTGCATTAATTTTAAAGTAGTTCCAAGTGGTTTACGTATACTTAAGATGCCGAATTTCGGCAACACTTACCCTGAACTACTTAGTAAATGGCAACAACTCAACCTTGAGGCCAGCTGTGGCTATATGAAATTACTAGTAGGGCAGTACATGTCAATAAAAAAAGACTTAATGTTTGAACTTACTAAATTGCGTGAAGAATTGGCTGGTTTTATGACACAGGGAGAGATGAGTGATTTTTTTGGCAAGCGCTAGTGCTAATGTCTCATTACTTGAGAATAAATTGATGCAGGGAAAGAAAAAGAAACTTGAAAGGGACTTCTTTGATTTCCAGAGGGGGAATGTGTTCGCTTGGCCTCGCGAACCAATGAGAGGGAGAGGCAATAATCAGCAACAGACAGCCCGCCAATCCGTAAATGGAAGAAGAGACACATCATTTCCGATAGCTCAACCAATTAGGGAGCCTGATATGTCGAACAAGAAGGGAGTAGAGCCGACCACCAGGAAGGAAGTGATGACGAACAATAATACCACATGTAACAACGATGCGATGGATATCAATAGAGAACCGCCAGCTTTAGCGGGAACGAGTAATGTAAGAATTCTGAATCAAGATGTATGCAGGAAAGAAACAAATGCTGTTTTTGCATCTGCTACTACTTCTACAGAGGGTTTTTTTCTTCTTTCCCCTTACCCATACGGCTGAACACGAAAACGCCATGGTCACCATTACAGGGATCCAAGAAACGCAAATTTCCCGAAGAGAGACTGGAGTTTCAGAAAAAAGTGCTGAAACCTGTAAGTCAGACTTAGTTATTAACATTTCCAGTTATCATTTAACATCGTCGGAAAGAAGCCTTTTAAATAGAGGCTTATCTTTTATTCCAGCGAAAGATGTTGACTTTACTGATATGCTAATTGATTTAAAAATGTTTACTAGAAATATAAATCTTAAAATGTTATATGGAGACAACATATGTGAGAATGTTAACAGAATTTTTAAGAAGCCATCAACTTTTATTCCTCTCATGCACCCTTTAGTAGAGTCATTTGAGAAAGCATGTGAGAGAGACCTATTGAAGTTATATGATAATAAAGAAGCTAAAGTCAAACGTGATTTTTATAATCTGAATAGCGATGAACAACAAGCCTTGAAGAGTTTACAGGAAAACAAGGGGATTGTCATAAGAAATGCTGAAAAAGGGGGTGCAGTAGTAGTATTAGATACTGAGATGTATAAATCCAAGATTCAGATTCTTTTGAATGATAGTGAGACATACACGAATATTGATGGTGTGAAGCTTGACAAAGTTATTAATGGAGTACATGATGAACTATATGACTTGTTAAGTGCAGTGATAGATTCAGATCTTTATAAATATTTTTTAATAGAGAAACTAACTATACCGACTTTTAGGGGATTACCTAAAGTCCATAAGAACATTGAAAGTCCACCCTTGAGACCCATAGTTTCGAGCAAAGGATAGTTAACAGAAACAATATCTATATATTTGGAGAAACAACTAAGAAGCATAGTGGAACAAACTCCTACAGTAGTAAGGGACACACAACAATTTCTGAAAAGCCTTACAGACTATACACCTAGTGATATAGAGACAGAATACATGGTGACTTTGGATGTAACATCATTATTTACATCTATTCCTAATGATATAGGGGTGGAATACATGAGGCTGTTCTTGATTGAGAAAGATATGCCAAGAGAACGAATAATAAGATGTTCTTTACTAATGGATTTGGTTTTAAAAAATAATGTGTTTGCGTATGAAAACCAATATTTTATCCAACAGAAAGG
This sequence comes from Protopterus annectens, assembly GCF_019279795.1. Classification (NCBI taxonomy): domain Eukaryota; kingdom Metazoa; phylum Chordata; order Ceratodontiformes; family Protopteridae; genus Protopterus; species Protopterus annectens. Next base: position 1,313,466,514 of record NC_056728.1, on the reverse strand, counting down.
AGTGGCAATGGGCACTCCTTGTGCAAATTCATATGCAAACATAGTTATGGCATATTGGGAATACACCTATATTATACGTAGTCCATATTATGAGACGAATATATTATTATATAAAAGGTTTGTTGATGATGTTTATTTAATATGGAAAGGTGATGAGCAGACACTAAAAGAGTTCATTCAATATATAAATGGCACCACAAGTTTCTTGTCTTTCACAGGGAAATGGTCACTACACAAAATTGAATTTTTGGATGCCATATTACTGAAAGAAGGCAACACTGTACAAACACATTTATTCAGAAAAGAATGTAGAAGAAATTCTTTGCTACATGGCGCTAGTATGCACCCCCCACATATCTATCACAATATAGCAAAGGGTCAAGCACTTAGGGTCTCTAGACTCACCACAGATGAGACTAGGTTTCAAGGAACCATAGAGACCTTATCTAATGAATTCAAAGAGAGAGGGTATACATCAGAAGAAAGAAGGAGTTTGCATCAGGAAGAGGTTGTAGATAGGAGAGTAAGTGGAAAACCCTACATATATAGAGGTAGACAGATAGATCATCAAAATGAAAGAAGAGCCTTGTTCAGGCCACAACAGCCAGTAATACCATATACAAACAATAATAAGAAGATCAGGGAGATCTTCCACAGAAATTGAAATATTCTCACAATAGATGATGATATACAGCGACTTGTGGGTGATAAAGCTAGATTTACTTACAAGAATACAAAATCACTCAAACGGCTATTATGCTGTGAGAGAAATAATAAATTGGTGTTAACATCTGATAGAAAAGGGACCTATGCTTGTAGGACATGTAACCAGTGCAGTTACATGTCTAATAGCAATAGTTTTGTCCATCCTGACAGTGGAAGATCGTATAATTTTTCAATTTATGCAGACTGCAAGTCATGGGATTTAATATACCTAGCAGTCTGCACAAAATGTAGTCATTTTTATGTAGGAAAGACAAATAGGACCCTTCGAGAAAGAGTTAGAGAACATGTCTATACTATAAACAGGGAAGATGACAGCAATGCCCTAGCTAGACATGTTATAAATGAAGGGAGTACACATGGTTTTAAATTTACTGGCATTGAGTTTGTATACAAGAACATTAGGCTAGGTGATCATAGAAACTGCACTGAACAAAGAGAGACAAGGTGGATCATGAGGCTACAAGCAGATAGACTATCTGGTTTGAATGACAGGGTATCCATGAAACCGTTCTTGATAGCAAGGGACAGCAAGCATTAACATTGTTTATAAGCTATTAGTCTAGCGTTTTGTAGGATGGCTCACAAATCTATTAATAAACAACATATATATTTGATATATTTTATATTTTTATAGTATACATTTATACATAAGCACATGTTTTTTTAAATAGTGGAACATATAGTTTGAGATGTGTATATATGTTTTTAAGCTGCATGAGGCTGAAACATCTATTATAAATTAAATATTTGTTTTTAATATAAAGAATCACAGAGGCTTTGAACATGAATTTCAGCCAGCAATTTTTTAGTTAATTTTTTAATCAATTAAGCACTGATGTCATCAAGTAAGGAACAATAATGATTGGTTGATGAAGTAACAGCAAAGGTATTTAAATGTAGAAATGGCTTAGCTTTTTTAACAGCCTGATGAAGCATTCAAGAAAATGTGAAAGCGCTTACTGGATGTTTTATTGTTTTTGTTCTTTAGTTCAGTGTGTTTAATAAAAGGTCAAGCTTCTTATTGTCGTGTTGTGCCTCAAGAAAAGGTTATTTGGATTTTGAAACTACATTTTGCTCGAGGCACTTTACCCTTTGTGGTTGATTCGTTTTGTTTATGACAGTGCCCTGAAGCCATGAAACAATTACAGTACTTCCCCTCTTCTTTAAGAGGCTATTAAACAATGGTCTCTCCCAGATCTACTCCTTTCAGCATAGTAGGGTGCCATGTTGATAGCTTAATAGCTAATTTAATTTCAAAGATTTTCCAAAACTAACTGGACTGAGATCAACGGCTTCTCTTCCAGTGTTCTTTGCTTATATATATACATACAGTTTCACATGTATAGTCCTTCTCTGTCTCAGCAGAACCCACTGTTGATACATTTTTTTTAACACTAGCAACTTTACAAACACATTTTGATTTTCAAATGCCATATAGTTCTAATAGATTTGTAACACAAGCATCTTGTATAAATCAGTTTGATATTCTAAGGGCATATCATTCTTTGCAGAACTGGCTATGCTGGCACTAGCCCATATCATAAAATCTCTTACACCTTCAAAGACCCAAGCTAATTTTTCAAGTGACCCTTGAGAAATGTGACTTGAGAGAAATAAGCTTGTCTGGGAATATGTTACCCCATTCCCTGTCTAGAGAGCCCATCTGTGTTGGCATTGCTGACCCTACTACTGTGCTGCACTATCATATAATATGCCTGCAACCCTAAGCTCCAAAATAGTAGCTTGTGATTTTGATGGCTCACTCCCTGTAGCCATAGACCCCCCTCAGACTCCTCCTGCCCCCTACAGCAAATATTTAGCACAAGAGCCTCCCTGTCATGGTAAGGTTTCATCATGTTAACTAAGTACATTATGTGCCTCCTGCTTAGCAGTTATAGCATGTAGTTAACATCACTGAGCTTCCTTACCACTTTAAAGGGCGCCTCCCAAGCTGCCTGCAGCTTGTTGTGTCTGACAGGAATGAACAGCAGAACCTGCTGTCCCACAGCATACTCTATGGCTCAAATATTCCTGTCATACCAGACCTTTTGTAGCTGTAGGGCTTCTTCCAGGTTCTCCTGGACCAAGCCCATTAGCTCCCTAAGTCTTGTCCCGATGTTTAGGACATATGCCGCAACAAACTCCTTGTGAGATTCACACTCACCCTCCCAGTCATCACTCATCAAATCTAAGGGCCTCCTCACCATATGTCCATACAGCAACTCAAAGGGTGAAAAACCTGCGGCTTCCTGGGGTACCTCTCTGTAAACAAACAGCAGATGGGGCAAATATTTGTCTCACTCTTTCTAAAACTCGTCTGCAAATGCCCGTAGCATGGTCTTTAGTGTAGAGTTTAACCTCTCCACAAGGCCATGAGTCTGGGGATGGTAGGGTTGTCTTTAGGTGCTTCAACCCACAGCGCTTCCACAGACAAACCAGCAGGTCTGACATGAAACTAGCACCTCTGTAAGATAGTATTTCTCTTCAAAAACCTACCCTGCTGAAAATCTCTAACAAAGCATTTACCACCTTCTCAGCCTCAATGGAGGATAGAGGCACTGCCTCAGGGTATCTAGTAGCATAATCTACTACCACCAGGATATACTTCTTCCCTGTGGAGCTTGGGGTACTCAGAGGCCACACAATATCTATACCTACCCTCTGAAATGGCTCTTCAATCACAGGCAAAGGCATAAAGGAGGTTTGACCTTGTCTCTTGCCTTGCCTATTTTTTGGCACTGCCTACAGGTCCTGCAGTACCCTGTTACATCCCTGGCAATCCCAGGCCAATAAAAGGTCTGCATAATACGTCTCTTGGTATACTTTATGCCCATATGACCTGCAAAAGGAATGTCATGGGCTATGGCTAGAAGTGCCATATGGTAAGGTCTGGGCACTACCAATTGCTGTATTACCTCACTTTCTAGCTCTCCCTCAGGGGTCCACTCTCTAAACAGTAACACTTTGTTCCAAGATGTCTGGCAGAATAACCTCATCTGGTCACCTGACTCTAGGTTTTCACAGTATCCCCCTTTGAAGCTGAGACAATAATTTAGCATAGATGGCTACAATACACATCTAAATGTTTATGTCAGTTCCCTAGAGCCATGAAACAATTACAGTACTTGCCCTCTTCTTTACAGAGGCTATTAAACAATAGCTTCTCCCAGACCTTCTGACTCCGATTCCATTCAGCATGGTGGGGTGCTGTGTTGATGGCTTAATAGCTAATTTAATTTCAAGGCTTTTCCAAAACTAACTAGACTGAGATTAACTGCTACTCTTCCAGTGTCCTTTGCTAACATATATACATACAGTCTCACATGTATATTCCTTCTCTGTCTAGCAGGAACCACTGTTGATACATTTTTTTAACACTAGCAACTTTACAAACACATTTTTGATTTTCAAATGCCATACAGTTCTAATACATTTGTGACATAAGCATCTGTACAAATTAGTCAGATATTCAAATGCCATACAGTTCTAATACATTTGTAACATAAGCATTTATGCAAATCAGTTTGATATTCAAATGCCATACAGTTCTAATACATTTGTAACACAAGCATCCTGTATAAATCAGTTTGATATTCAAAGGACTTATTATTTTACAAATCTCCAGCTGGCTGTGCTGGTACTAGTCCATATCATCACAGAAGCACTATAGACAGAAAGAGAAAGAGACAGAGAGCAGTGAAGGCATGGGTGCCTTGTACAGCTGGCTCAAAGTACACGAGGCTTTAAATTGTGCTGCCATATTTTAATAACAGTATAGCAGCCTCTTGCAGTGCATTTTAAGAGATGCCTATAGACATATATTTATGTTGCCCTTATGTACCATTCTGTCTGTATCATATATGGACTATAGGACCTTGACACCAGTGCATGGTTTCTTGTTGCATGACTCAGTAACATGTGTACTGCACAAATCTCATTACATAATTTTGAGCACAGTTTCCTAGTTACCATCTCACTGTTGGCCTATAACTCTTTATAAAATATACTGCGCATACAATGAGGATTGATTGCTTTGAAAGGGCTGAAATCCTAAATAAGAATGCATGTATTAACTATCATATTCAAAATCTGAAAATGCTGTTCATTGCATTTGTATTTTATGCATAGTTGTATTGCATGCATAAGCCTTATTTTATTGATATTTGTTATGAATCAAGCTTCTTAGTGTAATGTTAAGTCTCATTTCAATGATTCTTAAGTACATTTGCTATGTGCTATGTATGAGTGTGTAACTATTACCAACTCTAATGCAGTGCTTGGAAACAGAGTTACATGTGTACATGTTGGAGGAGGTTCACAGTCTGCTGCCAACAGTCATATGACTAATCAAATACCAAGGCCACACATACTGACCAATCTTCCAGTGAGCCAATCAATATTATATTATAATCATTTACAACCAAATAGCCTTCCTTCAATGGGGTCAGATAGCAACAGCCACATCAGTTCTGCAGAGTTAATCTTCAGCAGTCAAATAAGGCATCAGCCATAAACCTTTACACATAAACTAATACAGACAAAACATTTTTGCAGGAGCACCAGGAGCAGATAGACCGATAACAGAAAAAAACTCTTAACTGCATCTGTTGTTTTATTTCCAATTACTGATTCTAGATAATTGAAGCCTCAGGATAAAAATAAAGTCATATAATCTTAGAATCCTGATTTTAATATTCTCCACAAGTTAAAATTTCCCAAGTCCAAATAACAGTCTCAGACAAAGAGTTTAAAAAGGGCAGCAGCATCTCTGGTTCAGTTTACTCCATGGAGTTTAAAGAAATTCAAGTCCCAGTAATAATCTCATACTAAAAAGAAAGTAGAACACAGCAGCAGCAGCTTTGGTTCAGTACACCCCACATATGTTAAATTTCAAAAACATAACTAGACTCTATCTTTCCTTTCAAGCAAAACAGGTGCTATAATGCACAGACTGTTTCATTACATGTTACAAAGTGAAATATGCAGTGGATGTGGCATCAGCAAATCTCTGCACCTAATACCAAACAATTCAAGAACTCCCTTAAGGCTCATCTTATTAGCTCTTGATTATGCCCATGTGTTACTTAATCCTAGTGTATGCCACCACCATATTTCTCTCTTCTCTCCAATTATCATACCCCCGCTAAAAATGGAAGTAACAAATGGTATCCCTTGACATTTGGAAATGTTGTTGTAATCTCTGTTTGTATATTTTGATGACTGACTTAATGTTCACTTGAATATATTGCTGATATGATCTTTCTTTGCGTACTGTTCTATTATGCACAAAATACTGCTCAATAACAAAGTTTTTACTTTACTTTATGTGTTATTATCATTGTCTGTTGTATTAATTAAGTGGAGCTTTTCTCCCAGGGCCTCCGCTGTAAATGGACCTCTTCCAGTCGGACCATCCCAGTTAAATGTAAAATAAAATAAAATAAAAAATAAATAAAAGCAAACAAATTCATATTAGAGTAAATGACTCCATATTAATAAAAGAAAACAATTACAGCTTCCGGTCAGTATATAGTCTTGATCATAGAGAAATATGGGAATCTTTGGTAGTGACTGCGAACTTCTTTAAAAGTAAAAGTTAACACTGTGATTACTAAGGCAAAGAAATGTAAATCTATATCCAGTATCTGCATAGATTGTGAGGAATCAACTCTTTGGATACCAAGCACTAAAAATAACAGCATTAAATACTAGTAGACACCCTACTTACTCTCCAGAAGAATGGGTTCAAGGGCTGCAGACTCCAACTTTGCTGTAATATCACCTAACAGCTTCACAGTATCAACTGTGTGGGATTGTGAAGCAGGTGCGGATAGCCTTGGCAAGATAATGACTGAATTTCCTGCTCTGAATCAGAATAGAAAAATATCAGAAATAGATAAAAAAAGAAATAGAAACTACAGTGTAGCCAGTTTCATGAGTTTACATCAAAGCCCCAGGTGCACACATCCTACTGCGAATGTTAGGGCCCAAGTGGAAAAGTTTCAGTCAAATAATAGATCAGGAGAATCATGGGAGACATCAGAGTGTGTGTCTCCCTGCACTTACTAAGCAGGTCGAAGGTACCAATTCCTTATAATATTTGAATTAGCTTACAGAATTGTCTGTTTTGCTTTGGTGGCTGATAAACATTTGCATGGGCACACCAAACATTTTATCCTCCAGCATTTAATAAGAAGAATTTCACAAACCATAATAGTTTACTCCCAGTCTTATTCTGTAAAAGAAAAACTACTTTCTCAACTTTGAAGAGCAGGCAAGAAGATGTTGATTGGGGCCGTGTTGTTTGTGAACAGTATTTGTCCGCATATAGCAGAAGATGGCAGATGGCTTTCATTCCTGCTATTAAACTTTGTATATACAGAAAATCCGGATTAAACTGCTTTCTTCAACATATTCAAGAGTACACTTACCACTGGGCAGTATCCTTTCTGGATGTAGATGAAGCCATTTCAACAATAATCAGTGCGCACTATCAAGCATTCAAGCGTTGGCCCAGCAGAAGAATACCCAGTGGAAATTCAGGCGTCAATACAGCAGAAAAATCCACCTTCCCATGCATAAGAACTTTTCGCCCTCTATAGAATTTGACTGCTAATAAGGGAAAGAGCCGCTGCACCCAAGAATCATGTCAGTACTGAAGCTTAAATAAATGTGTCATTACCATTTTCCAATGGAACTAACTAAACAAGTTAACTGTGGAAGCTATTTCTTAAATTAATGTTAGTGTTGGGTTAATCTTGGCAGTGGTAACATGACTGGTTGCGACTTACAATTTCAAAATATTTTTATGACTCATGTTTATTGTATTCTGTTAAATATTATATGCCAGTTTACATATAGTGGCTATGTGGAATATCTTATCAGCTGAATATCAGTTCAGATATGTTGTTGGGAATATAAATTCTATGTTCCCTGTCTGTTGGAGTGGTAACTCTGCTTGACATACAAAATTGTTTTAAGAATAAAAGAAGTTTATTTCAAATAGCAGGATGGCTACATAACGTTTACTAAACAAGGTAGTAATGAGAATGCTTATTTCTATACACATTGTAAGTTGCTCTGTTATAAATGCCAGCACTACCAGCAAAGATTTAGAGAGTTTTATTATGAATAAATTGCATATTAACTTCTAATATTTGTGATTTATTTTGCAGAATATAGGTCCCTTTAAGTGGAATATTAGTACATATATTTCTGATCATGCATTTTCCATAAGATGTACGTGAGATATTAACTACATCACCCTCTTCTTTTCTGTTAGTATCATGATTATAGACATTTGTTAAAACTGTTTAACTATTAACATTTGTTACTTATTACCTGTGAAGATACTTAACTTGGGGTGATCTCAGCATGTGACCAGTAGTGTCCTATTGTTTATCATAATGCACAACCCATATCTGATTAGGGGTGCCATACTTCTAACATGGAATCTTTAAGTATATAGTTGTACTGTTATTAGAAAGTTATTTGGATTTCTGAATGACTTGGGGTATGAAAAAGCAATTCACTTTTTACCAATGATCACAGATACTTATGGGAGCATTTGATTTGATTGTATGACTTTTATAATGAAGCTGTGCTCATGAAATATAAAGGACTGAGCTACACAGTGAAACAAAAGAAAATTATGAGTTTCATCAACATTTTTCCATGCCTTTGTTTGCCCACAGGAAAAACCTTTAGCAGACCAGGAAGATGACAAAATATGGGTAAACATGTTTTTTTTTAATTCTAGCTCCCCACAAAGAAGATAAAGAGCAGTAACCATAATGGTATGAATAGGAATAGGTTTCCAGAACATTTTGTGTAGGTATTGGAATACTGTAATGAAGTTTACTGATATTCAAGCTGGTCCCAGAACTGTGAGGGTTGTCCACACTATGAAAATATATGGAAAAAAAATTTTACATTGCTAGGTTTGATAGATGTAAAAAATATTTTCAAGAGACAGTGCTCCATAGTATGCATATTATTTACTTAGATACAAAGATTGTGTTTTTCCAAACTAGGCAAGATTTTTATTACTTTCAAACATGCCTACTTAATACGAGACTTTAAGGTACATCATATATCCCTATCACATCCTTTTTCGCACTTGGTAATATTTAAGTTATAAGACAAAATCGTTGATAATACTCTGGCAGTTGATGAAGAGGATTAAGGCTGTGAGCTGTTAACAAGCTATTTCCTGTGGTACAGGGTTTGATTCCTTCAGCCTTCATCTGCTTACTGTGTCTTTGAGCAAGACACTTATTAGGAAGTGCTGTGGGGGACTGTGAATTTGGGCTAGGCTCATTAATGGTCTTCTGGAGTACATGCCTAGTACATGCCTAGTAGCTACCTACAAACCTATAAAATTAGAAGACTTAAACTGAGAATGTTCAAAGCCAAACTGTTTCTCAGTTTGTTGACTGAGCAAATACAGATTTTAGAAAATCAACTTATCTCTCATTATACTGATTCAGAAGTGACTTGGGAAATCTTGAAAGATGCTCTGTATACCATGCTGTACAGGTATGTACAAGAAAGTGAGAAGTGACAGAGAGAGAGAGAGAGAGAGAGTTATTTAATAGTTTAGAAAAAGAAGCAGAGGGTTCACAATAGACTTATTTTCCAAGAAAAGGCTGGGAACAGCTCTGACTACATTTGAAAGACAAAATTAATTTAGCAATGTACAGAAAATTATAGTGTGCAGAAAATGTATACATTTATATGAAATATTTTGATTTGTCGTCTGCAGCACAAAGGTCCCTTGCAATGAGTCGTAGGCAGCAATCTGTGGAAAGGATGAGAAATAGAATAAAACAGCAAGTATGAGAGCTGTTGAATACTCCTGTACAGCTATTAGGAAGTTCTGTTGATTTTTATGAGGATGCATATAGTTCAGCTGGAGGGTCTTCTGCTTGTCATGAAGCACAGAGAGACAAACCCTTAGGTGATGTATTGATATCCTATATATCTGACAAGCACAGCTAGGTAATTATGGCTTCCATTACAGGTAATGACAAATAAACAATCTAGCTAAATGAAATTAGTCCCTAGGGGACTGATGGGATTCTCACCGAGATGTATTTGATGTTTAGTTATCTATTTGCCTGCTTATTCAATTCTTTACATAAAAAGATTTTAGGGAAGAAGCTGGTCCATCAACTTTGGACTTAGCAAATACATCAGTTATTTTGAATCATGACAATGATCTTTTGTTATTCGCATTATAGACACCCCTTCTGGTGCTAAATGCTAATTACAAAATACTAATAACCATTATTTCCAGTTATGCTGCATCCGTCTTCCCCCACTAAAGCAATGACTGATCAATTAGGTTTTGTCAAACAAAGAAAACATTTTGATAGTAGAGTCAATTTGTTGCTACGAATAACACACACTGAGAAAGAGAACAGACCATTAATGTTGATGGATGTGATGCTAAGAAAATCCTTTGACATACTAGGGTGATATATATACTCAGAGTCTTAGAAAAATCTGTTTTTCCACTGCAAATTATAAAGCTAACACAGACCATATATTATGGGGCCGACTCTAGAGTAAAGATTAAGATAATTTTTTTCAGAGGAATTTGCAATTTGCTGTTGTACCAGACAAGGGTGTCCCTTTGTCCTTAATAACATTTACTTTATATATAGAACTCCTAGCAATAAAATTGCATGAAGCAAATAGGTGGCTATAGGCAAAAAATATATTTATACACAGACATTCTTCTGGTCTAGTCATCTAGCCCCAGACAGGGCTTACCCAAATGCTTTGAGGAATATATTAGATCTGGACAAATATTAAGAAAACAAAATTAATTAGACAAAGGGCAAAGCAATTTTTGGTAAATACAGATGTTATATTATATGGAACAAGGGAATTTTGTTTTTTAGTGGGACATCAATACATGCTATATTTCTGTACTGATCTTGTTAATACTATGGAAATTATTTAATAATGTTAAATTTAGACTTTCTGCAAAGAATAGAAGCTCTCCATGTGTTGTTATTGCTATGTTTTATATTCTTCCCTCCTTATCCCTCCTATTCCATACCTTTATGAAGAGGATAGAAAACAACATGCATATTTTTGTTTGTTGAAAAACCACACAGAATTTCTGGGTAAATGTATCCATCCCTGGGTAATTTCAAGTAATGTGGAGTATCAGACTTTGTATTATATAATATGGCAGTTGGATTAAGAATATTTCACAACATTCTTCTTGATACCTAAAAAGCCACATGGAACTCAGTATAGCTCCAAGAGGTGTGTGAGTATGCTGAGTTTTTAAAATATTACAAAAAGTTATGATGAAAGATAACCCACAAGCCTCAGCAGTAATAGATGAATTGACTAGTAGAATAGCTCTGGCATTTAATTAATGCAAAGTGAAGAGATGATGACGAATAGTTTTAGCAAAGTTCTGGTCCAGAAGAAGACAAAATATGTTTAAATAATTTAATAGCATAAATATACATTAACATATTGGGAACAAATCACTTTCTAGCTGCAAATAATTAACTGGGATTGGTTTAAGGAAACTTATCAAGTAAACAGAAAATACGGAGGTAATTATAATTTAATGATTCACTGTTGCTGTTTCCAAACTCTATGCCTAAGCAGGACATTTTAACAGTTTGCTCAATTAAAGACCAAGACTCAGAAATTATGTTCTTAAACCAGGAATTCAATAATTCATTAAATGTCTCTTATTCTTTAGCATATCTTATAAATATGCGCCAATAATTGTATAGTGCACCTGCTCTATAATGGAAAAGGGCACTTTTTAAAGAATGGGTGACAGCAGGTTAACTGACAGCAAAAGTGTACGCATTTTGGTTAACAAATTCAGTATATCAGCCATTGCATTATCATTTATAGACTATAATTAAATCCTTCCTTAAAATTCAGTATCCGGTAGAATAAAGAGAAAGCTATTAATATCTCCAGCTATATGACAACTGCCTGATTCCAGCTACCTGCCTTGTAAAAGATTCTGGATATCTTCAAGTGCCTTTAGATGCAAAATTTCAGCCACACAAAAACAGACACAAAATTCAATTACAGGATGAATCCCGGGTGTTACATAACTTAAGAAAAACAGTCTTGTTGCTGCTAGTAAAGCAGCAGAAAATGTCCTTAATAAGACAGTAGCATTGTCTAGTGGTACGTCTGACATATGCCTCAAACTTTAAAGAAGAATCTAGTAGGACTCTTAAGTCCTTAACTAAATTTATGGACAGACAGATATAATTATGCAACGCATACAGGTATGAAGTATTTCTAGTTCCAAAGTGCACAACCATTCATTAATTATTATTACAATCCATACTTTTCAATGTTACCCAATTGGTTAAACTATCCAGATACCTTTAAAGGAATTACTGAGACTCAGTATTATTAACTATACTGCCAATTTTAATACCATCAGCAAGTTTGCTGAGCCAAGCTTTCCCTAAAGTTGAACAGTCAGACATTAAAAGGGCAAAAAGTAAGGGACCCAGTACAGAGCCCTGTAGTGCACCCTTACCTATAGTAACCCAGCACCCTCTGTTTAACAACCAGTTTATCACCCATCTAGACACAAAAACATTGACTTTAGTTTTTTCATGATGTCAGTAAAGACAGTAATAGATTGATCTCCATTTACAAGTACCCAAAAATATCAAAGGTAAATAAGAAAGATAGACTTATACAATGGCTTAAATAAGCCAGAGGACAAACTCCAGGAGATTTGAAACTGATCAGTCCTGTTCATTTTTTGCTGGTTCTAAATTACTTGAATTACACAGCTTAAAGGATGACTTGGAAATAACAATCAATGTGACAATCTCAGATCAAGCTGGGGATAGAACTGTAGTACACTTTTCATTTATTTATTTATTTATTTGTTTGTTTATTTATTTGGTGCAGTATGATAACCAGGTAAATGGACTGGTTGACAGACCCTTTTAACCATGACCCAGGCACCATAGTGCATGACAAAAACAGAAAATTATACATAAACTAAAGAATTCACTGAATCGTACATAGTACCATAACAAAGTAGAGGCAATACATGTGTATGTTATGGAAGTATCTTACTAGATCACATAAGTTTAAGTCTTCTGTATGACAGTATTTAGACAAGTATATTTGCACCCCATAACATCTTTACAGACTATACCCAAAGAGCTCTCCTCTATGCTGGAGGTGTAGAGATGGATATCTTGGTGTTTTGACCCATATTTTATTATTGTAGAAGACCCGATACTTGTAAAAAAAACTTCAGGTACTGTGCAATGCAGTTTGACCTGTTATTTTTCCACTTAATCTTATCTATTTTTCTCATGAGACGCCCTTCTGATTTTGAATAAAAAAATCTATAGCAAGAAAACAGAAATGCAAAGATGGTCTCGTAAGGGGTAAAGTAATAAATTAAGTGACCAAGTCTGTAGATTAGAAACACTTTATTTCAATAAAAGAATAAATGATAAAGTAGTAACCAAATGAGCTGCATGGATAGCAGGAATCGATGACGTAATTTAGTTAACTAGATTATTGGTTTCAACTGTCAATTACTTGTTTCTTTTTATTGAGTCATTTTAATGATTTATATTAACATGAATGCTTATTTGTTCCATGAACACTATATTTTTATCTATTATATTACTTTCAGAAATGTTCATAGTCATTTGTCAATTCAGTTTTTATGTATAGTTCTTTTAGTTGGTTGTCTATGTTCATCATACTTTATGAATATTTGCTGTTAGCAGTAATTCTATGCTAATAGTTGGACGTTTTTATTCTCAATAAAGGTATTTTATAACAAAAAAGAAAAGTTATAAATTCTATACTTAAAATGAAAAACATAACTATATACATTTTAAATCAAAGAAAACATTTATTATCTAGATTGTATTTCATTATATCACTGACTCACCAAATAACCATATACTTCATTAACTACAAATGGTCAAAACTCAATAAATCAAAAAAAAAAAAAAAAAAGAAACAATGTCTTATGTGGGGGGGGGGTTCAAGCTTCCTGCACTCCCTGCTAATTGTGTATACCAACTCCAAGTTCACAAAACAGTGGGGAAAGAGTAAAATCCCAGTCCCCACTGTCCAGAGACCCCACAAAACAAATGTTGACATCCTGTAATGGACAATTAGTTTGATAAATAAGCATCCTTACTAAACATTTGATGTAATAAACATATATCAAACCACACTGAACCCATTTTCTGATATGATATAATTATAAAAAATGAAAATATTTTTAGAATAACCATATTTACAAAAAGGAGTTGAAATTATAGTTTATAGACTTAAACTAAACTGGCTAATAATGTTTTTGAACATCAATCTAGTTTGAATCCAACAGTAAAGAAACTTGAAATAACCACAGACTGAAAAGTTATTTAGAATGCAATAAGATGTTTATAGTAGCCATGTTTTTATTTATTTAAATTGCAGAAAACATCTTTGAAATCACATGGCAAATCTGTTATTCTGGGGACAGAGTATGCTCCATATACGTTATTGCATTTAATATTTGATGGCTGATGCAAACAGTTTGTGAACTGTCTTAATTTCTTAGAGGCAGTAAACTTTGTTACACTAAATAAAACCTCTCAAGTAGAAACAAAAACTTAAGGTTCAAGTTGGATGTTGTCTCATCATTTATTTAAAATGATTGCTGATGTAGTTGAAAAGCCCTAGTCTTCCATTTAAGAATTAGTGGAGGGAGTTCAAATGCAATTAATTACAGAAGTGACGCATTTCTGATTTATATCCAGATATTTTGTTTTGGATATAAAATACTCTATTCACAAATGTAGTTATACATAAACCCATGGCTTCGTTCTATGTAAATCTGTTTCTGTATTGGGAAGAGTAATTATTCAGATGCAGTGAGGATAATCAGTTTCATGTCTACATTGATTTTGTTCTTATGTGAAAGGATACGAATTGTACAGCTTTAGGATTTGATGATATTAACAATCAGAGCTTAAACTTCACTAGTGGTATTAATTCAAGGATTGTTATGTTTTTTTTTCAGCGTTATAGGTTCATAGGTTCATACTAGGCTATCTACCCTAGGGCATTTACAAGCCTAGCCAGAGTGTGTTTGACTTTCGGCACCCATTTTAAATGAATTTTGCTATGCCCTTTTTCGAGGTTAGTATACTGTGCCTCTGTCTAACAGTGACACAGAAGTGATACCCGGAGTAAATCTACGATCTCCCATCCACTCATCAAGATTCTTCTTGAAGAGAGTCAATGAGGGACTCTGCCTAACCTGGACTGGGATTTTATTCCAGAGTGAAGGGAGCCTCTGGGTTATGAATCTGTCCCTCCATCATGTCCTATTTATTTCAGTGCTGAGGTTCAAGTCTCGAGCCAGAGCTCGATGGGATTTGGATTTTCTGAGGTGCAGCATGTCCATTAATTCCGGGTTGGACATGGCTTTATACGTCAGGCACAGATAGCCTCTGAACAGGTGGTATGCCACTGAGTAGAGCTGGAGTTTCTTTAACCGGGCAGCATATGGCATCTGTTTGAGCCCTTTGATCCTCTTGGTGAGGTACTTTTGGGGTCTTTCCAGTTGCTGCAGGTGTCTGGTAAGGTACATCCCAAAAGGGGCATTGTACTCAATTATGGGCCTGATGAGGGATGAGTAAAGAGGCACGATGACCTCCCCTGATTTAGATGTGAATCCCTTCATGATTAGGTGGGCTATATAAAATGTTTTTCTAACCACTTTGGCCACGTGGTTGTCGAATGAGAGATTGCTATCAACTTGGGTCCCCAGGTCCCTAATTACTTCTTCCATACTTAATGGATTACCACCTATGTGGTAATTTGTGGGCACCTTGTTTTTGCCAAAGGGGATGACTATACACTTTTTGGCGTTTAGCTTGAGGCCATGGCTCTGGCACCAGTTGTCTGTTTCTATGAGGCCCTTTTGTAGGATGCTTGTGTCGGCTGGAGAGTCGATTATGGCACCCAGTTTGCAGTCATCGGCGAACTTGGTCAGTCACAGTCCTTCCGTGTTGGCCTGTACCTCCGAGAAATATATACCGAACAAGAGAGGTCCCAAGACTGAGCCTTGTGGGATGCCACTTGTAACTGGTTTGGAGTCTGACATGTCTCCAGCAATTCTAACCATGTGGGCTCTGTCCTTGAGCCAGTTTGCAACCCATCTAGTGACATAGGGGTTTATATTTAAGCTGGTGAGCTTATCTATAATGCCCGAGTGGGGTATTGTATTGAAGGCTTTTGCGAGGTCCAGGTAGGCTGTGTGGACCACCTTCCCCTTGTCAATGGCCTTGGTGACTGTTTCAAAGAAATCAACCAGGTTTAAGAGGCAGGATCTGCCCTTAACAAAGCCGAACTGGGTAGGATCCAGTGTCTGTAGGTCCCCAATATCTTTATTTATGAGGTCCATGATGATCCTTTCCATAGCTTTGCAGACCAAGCTAGTCAGGCTTATGGGGCGATAGTTTCCAGGATCCATTGAGGCACCACCTTTGTGGAGAGGGACCACTGTTGCTGTACGCCACTCTTTGGGTACATATCCTGTAGTAAGGCTGAGATTGAACAGTAGTTTTATGTTTGAGTTTAGTTCTTCTTGGAGTTCATGTAGGATGCAGCCCGGGACACCGTCTGGTCCCATTGATGCTGTGTTTTTTGCTTTGGAGAGGGCGGCTCTTACCTGAGCATTTGAGATGTCAGAACGGCAGCACTCTGCTGGGATAGATATTTGCCCTTTTGGTGGGGAAGGGGGGGAGAAGTTTGCGCTGAACCTGTCAGCTAGGATGTTGGCAATGTCTGTGGGTTCGGTGTATTTTTTGTCATTTTGGACTAATTCTGAGCATATCTGGGAATTCCCACCCAGGTTCCTAACATAACTAAAGAAAGCCTTGTGATTATCCTTAGTGTCCTGTGCAATTTTTCTCTTGAAGCTAGCCTTAGACGATTTTATGAGTGCCCGTAGTTTTTTGCTAATACTGATCAGAGATGCCTTCCCTTTTTGGGATTTTGCTCTATCATGTAGTAGCTTCCTCCTTCTATTGTATAGTTTGTTTATGGCTGGGGTCCACCAGACAGGACGCCTGCCTTTGGAGGATTGGGTCTTGGTTTTATTTGGGATTGCATGATCCTTGCATTCCTGAAGGTGTTCATAGAATGCGTTTATAAAGGATTCTGCGGTCTGGGCCGTATTTTCCACAGGCACGGGGGCTTTGAAGGATTCCACCTCAGTTTTATGGAGTGTGAAATTTGCTTTAGAGAAGTTTTTCACTGTGGTTTTCTGGGCAGGGGCTGGGGTCGGGATGTGAATATCTAGTGAGATTAGTTTACGGTCTGATCTTACCAGTGAGGGATACACTTCTGGTCTGGAGCATAGAGTCCCCATGTTGGTGATGATCAGGTCCAGTATGTTTTCCCCTCTTGTGGGAGTGGTAACAAGTTGTTCCATAGCATTTGAGTTTATAAATTCTAGGAACCTTTGGGCTAGGATGTTGGAGCTAGAGTAATGCTCCCAGTCTATGTTTGGGTAGTTGAAGTCGCCCAATATAATTGTGTTTGGAGAGACCTTCATATTTTCCAGTGTTCTCAGGAAGGCCGAGTGGGGTTCCTGGGTTTGGGAGGGTGGTCTGTAGCAGGCTATAAACTGGAAGGCAGTTTTACCCACTGTTAGTTGTACATGGATAGTCTCTGATGCTTCGTGCTGTGCCACCAACCTGGAGGTGTGGGTGTCTTTGACGAATATTGATACTCCCCCTCCTTTCGTGGTTCGGTCCAAGTTTTGGGGCCGAAAAACATGGTAAGAGGTATAACCTGGTAGTGCTGGGGTGTTCTCGGGAGCCTTGAACCAGGTTTCTGTTACTGCACAGATATCGATGTTCTCCATGCTAAGGAGAGTTTCGAGTGCATGCATCTTGAGGTTTAGACTTCTGGCATTGAGTAGCATTACTCTTAGTTTCTTATCCCTTGTGATAACTATGGAGGTGGGTTTGTCTTTTGAGCCTTGCCTAAAAAAGGCAGCATGGAGGTGGCAAGAGCCTTTGCCAATATCTGAAAGCCCAGGGGTGACAGGTGCAAGCCGTCCCTAGTGAAGCATCGTGGCTTGTCGAGCATGTCATCCCAGGATGACAGGCATTGGATCCCCTTTGAATGACACCAATACTTAAGCCAATTGTTGAAATTGATCATCTTGTCTTCATATTGTGGCATCATTCTTGGTGAGGGAATGATGCTACTCAAGGTCAGGGTCATACCAGCCTGGGCTACATGCTCAGAGAGCTCCTCTATGTCTCCTTTCATGTAGTCCAGGGAGGTACGTCTCAGGTCATTCACACCAGCATGGACAATGACCGAGTCATATTTGTACTTGCCTTGGAGTGACCTGAGTGCTTGTATTATGTGGCGGATCCTAGCGCCCGACAGGCAGCTCACCATGACCTTCTCCTTGTTCAGCCTGGTGAGCGGGACATCAGTGTGCCTGACGATAGAGTCACCTATTACAAGTGTATCAGGTGTGTTGTTTAGCCTTAAGGGCTGTGACTGTTCGGCACACTGGCTTTGTGAGCTATGTGTTGCACGTGTTTTGTTTTGGGGTAGCGGTTGCTTGGGTGTCTGCTTTGGAGGTCTCTGCTGCTTAGGCAGATTTTTATTTAGAGCCTCCGAGTACTTGATTTCATTTTAGAATAAAAAATTGCTCAAAATGATATGCTAAACCATATAGTCACTTCATACATATGCCGCGGTGGTACGGCGGTAGCGTTGTTACCTCACAGCAAGAGGTTCTCCCGTTCGATTCTCGGCTGAGCTTGGGAGTGCCTTCTGTGTGGAGTCTGCATGTCCTCCCTGTGGTTGGGTAGCGTTCGAAAGACATGCGTGCGTAAATGGGCATGCCTTCATTGAAGGTTGGGCATCGAGCTGGCACCTCGGCGTTTCGTAAAAATCTACTGCCAATCATTAGCGGACCGGAGTTCCGCTGTGGCGATCCCTTACCGGGAAAAGCCAAAAGACAAACAAACAAACAAACAAACATAGTCACTTCATAAATATGCTATATTTACATTTCTTCAGCTAGCAGTTTTTGTCATCTTCAAAGTGTGAAACATGACTATAATTACAAAAACATACATCATCTTAGCTGATGAAATTACTGAGAATGCTTTTGCTGCAATAATTATTCAGTTAAGTACATGATGGTAGCTTGTATGAAAGAAAAACAGAACACCCATACTGTTTATACTTTCCAGTTAATAAATACATTCACTCACTTGAAAGAAATATTGACAGGAAAACAATTCTATTTATGACATAATATTCAATAACAAGTATTGTACTGAAAAATCAGCGGCACATAATTTTATATGACAAAACTAAGATGAATAGTAAGGTGTCATATTTTGTTAAAAAAGAAGTAGTTAAAAAAGAAATTAAGTTTACGTGCTGTTTTTCCATATAGTTACTGCTGCTTTTGCACTCAGTAACATGAATTCCCATACCGCTTTATATATCAAGACAGTGACATGAATAACACTGATAAACTGATATAAAATTTCAGTATTTAAAGGAAATTAAAAAAAGACTTTGGTTTTGTTTATACAATATATTTCATTTATTATTTTCTTATACGTTTATGAAATATAAAACACAACTATTATTATTTTTGAATGCTTATATATGGGATACAAGCTGTGTTTAAAGACTTTTTGTGTTTTGCCTGATTAATGTTTTAACCAAAATTGTTCAAGTAATGTTCACATTGTCACTGAAGAAGCACCCCGGGATTAATAAACATAATGTGCAGATACCTGGCACATTTTCTTAAATGGTTCATTCCAGGCACTCCTGTGCCATAAGCTGAGATGTAGTGCCCTAACCTTCCAGAATAATATCCCGACCTTGTACTTGGAACAGATGTTGCACTTCACTTCCCCATATCGCCATCTTACTTTGATGGTTCTGGTAATCATTACATAGTCTGGGTCTGTTAGCCTTATATATGGAGAATCATATTGCAAAAGTTGGTAAGTGTACACTGGAATGGGAAGTGGAGACTAAGTGGAACAGATAGACATAAAGTGGGAGGAAGGTGACAGAGGCAAAATGAAATAAGGGGGTCACCAGACAATGAACTTATAGGACAGTGGCAATAAGCATTTGGCTGAGGAATACAAAAGAGAAAAAGTGGTATCAAGAAGGAAAAGCGCTGATACAGGAGAGGAGAACAATGGACATTGTAATGGGGACAGTCTAGGATGGATGCCTGCCTGGAGGTGCAAGGGAGTACAACCTAAAAAATGTGTATATAGATATGGTACTGACCAGGAGTGTAGGAAGCCCTCTTCATTGTGCAGCCTTTTCAGGAACACTGTACCTGACATAATCCATTTAAATAGGACACAGGGCAGGCAGCTTCTATCCATGAAGAAATGGAAGGAAACACTTGTGGAGGACAGGTAATATGGGTCACTTATTTGGATAGAGAGACAGGAGACCACTACATATATTACTGTGTTAAGGTGTGAAGACATTTCAGAATACTTTGTAGGAAACATTGCAAAGGGCTGAGTATACTTCCCCTACTGTCCTAATTTATCACAATGTGCAATCCATTGTGCATAACTGGTAACAGTACCTCTTTAGCATCTGGTGCTGCACTAACTGCCATTTGAGGGAGTGCATCGACATCTCAGTGAGGGTGCAGGACAGGATATTGTCTGGTAGCAAGTTTGACCACACTGTAGTGGTCTATGTTGATGTAGGGAATACTTTTGCCCTGCATCTGAGGAGAAGGTTATCTGTTTTTATGTTTCCAGTACTGATATGTTGCTTAGCACTGTATGCTGTAGAATATACTAGCAGGGAAGGGTGATCACATTGCTAGGGCTCACAGCACCATTGTGTACTCTGCTGCTGTTGTCCAGAAATGCAATGACCAGCCTGGACCATAATGGTGCAGCTTGGTAAATGGTCTTGTCTGATTTTGCTCTATTGTGCATGATCTTGTATGAATTATAAAAAGCATTGTAGAGTTCTGTGGCACTATTAACTCTACATAATAATGCAAAAGAATGTTTGTCAAATCATTACATACTTTAATAAAGGATTAAGTCAGACCACAAGTATTGTGATTTATGGATGGAGTGTAAAAAGTGAGATATTTAAGAATACTTCATTATAAAGCATCTGCTGGAAAGATTTACTTTCCAGTTTATATTCAAGACTTTTTGTTTTTTTCTCATGAGACTGTTCTTCCCCTGGAACTCAGGCATTTATTTTAAATAGTTTGGTATATTTTCTATTGTTCTTTTACCCTCCTCCTTCTCTTTTAGTTAGAATTGATTATTATTATTATTATTATTATTATTGTTGTTATTATTATTATTATTATTATTATTATTGTTATTTTAATTTTCCTTAAAGGGAATTCTCTGCTTTCTCAATCAAGTTAGTTTTGGCCAACGGGATAGGTTTACTAAAGCATGTTTTGGCAACCTGTCTTAATCACTGGCTGAGAATACAGACAGGCAAGTCTGCTTTCACCTGAATTAATTCTAGTAATAGTTATTTCAGGAATGCTTACTGCAAGGCATCACCCATGATCCTACACTTAGTTGTGACTATAATCAATATATTCCAGCTAATTCCTGTCATATTTGGAACCAACATATTCAAAGAGATTTGACAGGGTGAGAAAACAACTAGAAAACAACAAGCGCATACATCCTGGAGGCAGACATGGCTCAGCCCAACAATAAATTTTAATTCCTACAAAATTAAGCATTTTTGTCCCAGACACTGCAACTTCTTCAGAGTTCACAATCACCCTTAACCATACTGCAAGTTCAAAAAGCATGACAATAATCATGTGACATTTCACAGTCAACAAAAAGCAGTCAATCTGTTCACATTACAGAAAGGGCAATTCACAATAATTAAAACAAAACAAAAAAAATGCATGTATTTAAATGTGCAATAAAAATGTGATCTAAACAGTAAGCATACACAGTTTTAAAATACAAAATAAAAAACATGTCATTCAGTCCCGGGAATTTATATTCTTATCATCAACAGAAAGTCGTGGTTATAGGAGCTAAGATTGCATCACTATTTGCGAATTTAGTGATGGCCTGGTAGGAACATATTTTTATAACACACCCTTTATATATGTCAGCCTTTATAAAAAGATATATAGATGATTTAGTGTTTATTTGGAAAAACACATGGGATGATTTTTTAATCTTTTTAATGATATTAATGATAACACTATTTTTTTGAAGTTTACTATAGGTGATAAAGGCATGACAGTACATTTTTAGATTTAGTGATTACTGTGTATAGATTAAATACTGAGTTTCATAGTAATATATTTAGAAAGCCAACTTTTGTCAATAATTATCTTCATTGTAGTAATATGCATCCTGAATTTATGAAATGGAATGTTATAAAGAGGCAATTTATTAGACTTAGTCAATTGATATGTGACAATGTAGTTTTTGAATATGAAGCAAAAGTGTTATAAGATTTATTTTTGGATAGAGCTTTTTTATGGTAAATTAACCAAAATAATTAACAAGATTATTAGTAAAATATCTAACAGATTTCAACCAATATTATGATGTAGTTATACTACTAAATGTAAGTCAGAAGTTAATTGCTTCACTAAATCCTTTGTGATATGGAAAAACACATGGGATGATTTTTTAAATATTTTTAATGATATTAATGATAACACTATTTTTTTTAAGTCAGCCAGGAAGGAAAGCCACCAAAATGTTTTATATATGTTCTCCTTTTATACATGCAATATTTTGATCTTGCTCGTGTTAGATTCATTTATGTTAGATTCATTTTACTTGTAATATATGTGGAGCTTTTATCCCTGGGCCTCCACTGAAAATGGGTTTTTGACCCAGTGGACTTTCCCAGTCAACAAATGTCAATAAATAAATAAGTAAATATCCATTAGTTCTGATATGGACATTATTAAGGCTATTTTAAATGTTAATTGAAGAATTATTCAAGGTAATACTGATTTAGTTAAAAACATAGGTAGTTTTCTGACATTTACTTGTAAAAATTGAGTAATTTAAAAAGTTATTTTAATAAAACATATACAGTTGTATGTACCAAGAAACATTGGTCCTTATGGGACCTTTGGCTGTAAGTCCCGTAAACAATGCAGATATTTATTGAATGGCCAAGGTGATTTTCTTATATATTAATAGACTAATAGTGGATACAAATACATTTACTAGTAAGCCTGATTTAATTATTATTTTGCTGCCTTTAATATTTTCTATGTGGGAAAGACCAATAGAATGCTTTCACAAAGGATTTATGAACATGTGTTAGGTATAAAAAATAAGGACAACAATAACACCTTGGCTAATAATTCTTTATTTATTAACCAATTGTTTTTTTTTATGAAATTTCATTTTTTTTTGTACTGGATACACTATTAGATATTTTCCACAGAGGTGATCTTAGTAGTATGCTAGAATGTAAAAATGTTTGATGGCAAATTGATTTGGATCCAGATACACCACTGTGGTTTAAATAAAGTAATTAACATTAAATGTTTTCTTAAAGTATGATATACATAACTATTCATCACATTATTTTGAGTTATGTTTCCTATAAATGGTTTATAATTAGTGGGTACTTGCCTTTTTTAAATGGATGAACTAAATTAATCAATTTACATATTCGTCTATCGTTTTGATTAGCTGGCTATGAACATGTGATCTGTACTGAATTTTTAATAGCATTTTTATATTATGGTTTCTTTTGCTCCGATGAAGTTTTTATGTACATTATTAAAGAACAAAAGTGCTCACCCTTTCTTGGAATAATTGGTGGATTTTTATATCTCTTCCTTTTGTGGCATTTTTTTTTCAATTAATTTTTGAATTACGCTGCTCTAGGCTGGTTTTTGTTGTTTATTAGCAAACGATCTTCCAGAATACTTAAACATGGCTGGTCAAACCTCAGAAATACTGATTCATTATTTTTGTTTAATGCCTGGTAAAACTAAGAACAAACAATAGAGTCTGTTTACTGTGTAAAATCACTCCATTGCAAACTTTGTTATTGTCTCTTAATCTCCTTAGTAAACTACAGGACACAACTCTGACACCATGGCCAATGAAAGGTAAAGTGCAATATAATTCTGCACAAATCCAGTATGACCCACCCCCCCATCCAAGCCATAGCTCCACCCAAAGAAGTACAGTTTATGTTTAGCTTAAGGCTCTGAGCTCTTAACATAAAAGAACAATAGATTGTCAACGTATGTGCTGTTTTATAAAATGCAAAACTGTATATCACAGCTACCATCCAGACAGTATTATTATTATTATTATTATTATTATTAAGTATTATTTTTTTAGAATTATTTCAATGTCCATTACCATAAAGTGCAATACAAAATACAACAGCTCTACTCAGATCCTCCATCAAAGAAAAAAAGTGTGGGTATGTCAAGATAGTGTTTACTGCAACACAACAGTAGTATATTGTTAAAAAAGAAGTACATTTCTTGTATGCAAAATAGGTTTCATTATAACACAATAACACTGTGTTGTAAAAATAAATAGTCCATCTTATAAAATTTAAAGCAAAGTGTCACAGCACTACAGTTGCATAAACACTACAATGGCAGATACAACTTTCTGAAATTCATTTAAAATATGTGATAGGGTACATACAACACAGAGGAGGTCTACAAAATGGTGCACTGTTTGCCTCAATAGCCATACAGAGCCATATTAGAAGAGCTTAGTTTGTACTGTCGTGAAGAATGGATACAGAGGGGAGATATGACATTTTTTTTGGAGGAGAAATGGTGTCAGGCATCTTCATGATGGTTGCATTTACAGGGCTGAATGATTTAATCAGAAGTGCCTGAAACCTTTTGATCACATGACTCACATATATGACCACTGTGCACACAAAATAAATTAAGTATTGTGCTTTTTATGTGTTTTTTTCACATGATATAAGTGACTCTTTGATGAATGCACAGCAGGAAGAGAAAGGTTCAAAATGAGTAAAAAATATACAGATACATTTCAGTTAATGCATTCATACCCTTCTTTGAAACACTGTAAAGGAAACAAAAATGAACCACTGAAAAAGTCTGGAAGAGGACATCAACTGCCAAGGCCCCCATCATCCTTTATAACTCAGCTAGGCTTTCAAAATAAACAATATTACCTCTTGGAGTCCGACTCCCCTCTTTTCGGTCTCGCCCTCTCACACACAGTCTTTCTCTCAATTAATTATAGTTTGTCATCAGCAAACAGCAAACAACAAATAAAGACTGAGTGGAAAGAAAATAATGAAATCGTTTTCTGCTTACCCTTATTCCTCTCAATCCATCCAGCTGACTAAGAGTGCCTCCCCGATCAGAACTACTTCAGTTCCAAATGGATTATCAGAGTTTCCACTGTTTCCCCCATCTTAGCATAATATAGCAAGCACAACAGGAGCCCCTGCAAATAATAACTGCAATGGGTTAACTCAGTCATGACTGACTTAAATTTCAGTAGATCACAATCCTAGTTACTACTAAATGTCCCTCTGGATTTGTTGTTTGTCGTCCCTTTCCAAGACATTTTCAGATAGAAGAGAAGGGGAAAACTATGGATTAATTCCGTTATTTTGCCTCCCAAACAATGGCATGGTACAAAAAAAAACGGAAAACAGTGACTCCTCTCAGAAAGTAGCCAAAAGTTGAATAGTTTAAACAAAATAAGGTGTTTGAGAAGAAACAAGCTTAGAAAGATGGCAGAGGCAGATGTGGGCAGTAAGGTAAGTGAAAAGGAGGCAAGTAATCTCCCTCTCAAGCTGGAAATGGACAACACTGTCTATACTCTCAGTCTGTCTGGTCTCCTTTTCCTTCCCTCCTTTCTTCCTCATCCCTTTACCTCCTTTACTAGAAGGCAAATCTTACCATTTCAAGGCAAGTTAGATTAGCTTGAATTTAGACAAATGAGTAAGAAAAAAAACTGTAGCTTCAGACTACAAGATGGAATTCATAACATTTCTACCCTTCCTGGGAATGCCTCCCATTCCACAGGTGCATTGGACATAGCTTATACTAGCACTTTTTTTATATTTTTTTGGTTCCCTCAGACCTCTATAATACTGGCCAGGCCCTCACTGTCTCACATCCACATTAAGTCTACCAGCATACTCCTATCCCCTCAAACGTCCTCTGATGTTGCTGGGGCCAGCTATGGATCTTGAGGGTATCCTAGGGGCTCTGCCATCTTACTTCAGTGTGGTAGGGGATTTTTTTTTTATATGCCATACCCACTTTTCTCTTCCCCAACCCCATATTCACTGGTTGCATCTTAGGGCAATTCTGCTCTTGGGACCACACCTCTTCTTAAGGAGTATCACCAGTGAGCACCCTCCATCTGTAGGATGGGCAGATCCATCCCTCCCTGTGGCTTCTGAGTCACTATTCAAATGCAGGTCAGCTGGGCCATAGTTAAGGTTTTATCCCTCTATGCCACTGGAGTAGGAGTACTAGCACAGCTTTTGTACTCTGGGTTGTAGGGCAGATCCTTCTGAGGAAATGGGAAATGTTTTTGTTCCTAAGTACTCCTAGTGACATATAATACTGGTCTTCAGAGGCCCATTCTTCATGCTGAATGAGATTCTGACAATCACCAAATTTAAGATGGTAGCCCTGCAATCTATGTTTCCCCTCTTTTTTCCCCAAGGCTCCTTTAATCACTTGAACCTGGCTCTTGTGGAGATATACTCAATTTAAATAAATACCTACACTGGGTGATAGTGCGGGCAACAGGGATTTCTTTAAGATTTGTTGCCGAGAACTACAAGTCAATAATGTTGTAGCAAGCAAAACATTCCATAAAAATAAAGCTACAAAATCAAATGTTAGAAGAGGTTACACAGTGTACAGATCTAGGGAGTAACCATAATTTATATATTAGCATTCAAGGAGCATGTCACTGTGTTAAGAAATAGGACAATGAGACAGGCTGGCCTACTCTTTAAGAGTATTCCGTGTCTGATCCTGGAATATAATTCTGCCTTCTATTTTGTATCGGGGGATAGCTAAAGAATTCAGAAATGGACAACCTTCTCAACCTCTATGACCAAGAAATCTGGACAAAGCTATATATATATATATATATATATATATACACATATACAAAGGGCCAAAAATAGGGACAATTTTTAAATATTGCTCTTACAAACATAGAAGTTGATAGAATAACAGGTTTTGCATTAGCATGAATTTTCTGAAGAGTATGAAGCCTGTAACTCAACCGTCTGCCATTATTTTCTGACTTCAGACCAAAATGATTTGCCAGAAAACCAAAATTTTATGAGGAGCAGACCAAATATATGAGGCAAAAATCTGGACATTCTGAGAAAATCTGTACAGTTGAGAGGTGTGGAAATGGTGAAAATTCGCAAGATACACTCCAGCTCTTAACTCAGTGGAATATTATAATTGATGCAAAAATTTAATCTCTTCATTATACAATTTAGATATATTTGTGGAAAATTCTTTCTAGCCCATACAATGATACACATTTTAGACTTGTGTACTAATTCTAAAATTTTTAGACAAAAGGATGCTAATTTTATCAACAAACTGTTTAATTCCCATAACAGGATCCCATATATTATTCCAATCATGCCACATCTGTGGACTAACTAACCATAATGTACAAAAGTATCATAGAACATTGATTTAAGCAATATTTGGATGAATGGGCTGGAAACAAGGACTTTAGTGTCAGCTTTAGGGAATCAATTTTCATATTCAATCAGTTGGCCTGCATACTGGAACAGCTGATTTTATGAAATTAGGAACTTTTGAACCCTACATCTGAAAGATGCACAACTCCACATCTCCATCCTAAAGGACCTCAGACAATACCTGAGACTCAGGGCAAGAACCCAGAAGATCTGTATTAATCCATGTTTAGACAACTGTGCACTTTAGGCAAACTCCATGTAGAGAATCCAAGAATCTTTGAGTTATATCATGTATTGCTTAACCAATCAAATTTGCTTCCTGATCTTGTTCATGTCCGACCTGACTCCAATGGGAAACAATTCTTAGAAATTTTACTGGATGCCGAATAAGGCGAACTATTCTTGTGTGGAAACAACACAGCCATCTGTTGCAGAAACTATAACTCCTAGCCTTCCCATCAGAAGAAAGTTTTTTTTCTGATGGGCTCAAAAAGTGGAAAACAATAAGGTTCAAAAAGTGGAAAGCAATCAGGGGATGCCCTCTGTTATTTCAAACACAATGCATACCTTGATAATGAAAACCACAAACCTTGCCTGGGGAGCACATACAGTCTACCTTAAGGCACACACATATACAGCAACTCCTTGATCCAATGGCATATCAGTTTTCAAGAGATAGCAGCCGTGATTCTGTGTGTGAAAGTCTTCAGAACAGGCTAGCAATCAGGCAGTATAACAACAGACAACATCTGCTGATCTGGTAGATGCACAAGCAAGAGAGTATCCACTCCTGCCAACTGTGCAGACTGGCTGTGGTGACCTGAGACACAGCATCCCAACTAGGCCTCTGCCTCCAAGCTTCCTACATTCCATCAGACCATTTATGCTTGATGCAGTGATGGACAAGCAGAGTGGGACCAGGCTCAACAACAACAGCAACAGCAATGAATGGAGACTGCAATGACATAAAGATGGTGTTTCCCTCCTATGTTTCTTTCTTCATAAGAGACTAACATCTACATGTAAAGATTCTGCTTCAGATGCCTATGCAAGAAAGCACAGACAGTGAACATCTTCTGTATTCCTAGGGTTGAGAACTTCTTTGCACTGATCTCTTATTCCCAGGTTACCACAGCATACCACAACCTGGTTTTGGTGGCTATCACTTCAGCTAAAAGACTATTCAGGTTATAACCTCATATATGCAGCCAGCCATACACAGTGAACCTTAGGAAAAGAGCTAGCCTTAGCATCAGTCCTTTCTTCATGTCAAAGATAACATTTGAATTCCCCCTAAGGCAATCCAGACAACTGTACATTTTGGTGCTAACCAACAAAAACAGAAATAAAAAGATATTAGACTTGTTGGATATACATAAGTAACAGAAAAACTACATAAAGTAGCCCCCCACACCCCCCTACTTAAATATACCAACTCCAAGATCGCACTACAGTGCCGAAAACGGCAAAGTAACAGAAGCAGACAAGCAAATTCTTTCCCTGGGAAAGAATTTGCTTAAAAGCCGCTTCGTTATTTTGCCTTTTCATTGTTTTAAGTTTGACCAAAACGCATTCAATAGAATGTGTCTTCGGTCATCTAATAGGAACCCAGACTCATACTGCAACAATGATCCTGAAAGTGAATCTAGTGCAGTTATGCGAGCACAATTACCAGAATATGGCTGTGCAGTGTGATAGTGTGAGCACTGCTGCAGTATATGTTTGTGCAGTGTGATCACTGCTGCAGTATATGTTTGTGCAGTAATGGATACTACTACCTCACGGTTTCACTGTCCTAGGCAGATAGGAGATGGAGGAATGTAAGGTGTCATCACACTTGCTGTAAGTGTATGATCTAGCATAAAGAAAGAAAGACAACAAAAAAATTAAGCAAAGCTACCGCCACACTACAAATCACTGACCACAACAATCTCACTATCAAAAACACTAACTCATTTAAATATCTGAGACTCTGGCTAGATCCATCTCTCAGCTTCTCCCTACACTTAGACAATACAAGAAAGAACATAAACCCACAACTTTTCTGGGCTAGAAAAAGCTCTCCCTTCCTCTCAGAACTTCCAGAATCAAAATAAAAAAGGCATGTTACTACCCCAACTAGAATATGATCTTCCTCAAAATCACACTCACTTTTAAACATTTACCAAAAATCTTTAGGTTCATCACACATTTAACAAAAAAGAACACCATTGCAAAAAAGCAAAATGGTTTCCTGTCAAACAAAGAGCAGTCCTCCTTCTCGCATCATAATTGTTCAAACTACAAGTTAGCTCTCCATCTCCACTAGCTTCCAAACTAATAAGTGACTTCCTAACTTACAACCTTAGAAACCTTGGCCATTCAGCACCCTCATTACAGATCCCTCAAACCTAACTGCCATGCACTAATCACTGCTTTTATGTACCAGATACCAGAATCCATACCAGCCTCACTTAAAGACATAATTGCTTACCCCAAATTGTGTTCTCGTCTGAAAACACACATCCTGAAAATGGTAAAATGCTAGTGTAATATCTCAAATCACATAACCTAATCATGCCATGAACTCACACTAACTGACACCTTCCCTATTCCCTCTGTTTTGACCCCTCAGTATTTAAACTTGTCATACTAATATATTTCTAATGCACTTCATACTAGGTTTGTATTGTAAGCAATTGCAGCTGTCCATATAACCCTCTATTAAAAGATGTATTAGTTTGTAAGTAACTTTTTGTAACAGTGCAATGCATGTTTTATAAACCTACTTATCTGTCTCTGTGACTGCAGAAACTGCATATATGTATGTTTATCACTATTACTGTATATAATTCCTGTATATTCACAACTGTATAATTATATATACTTTATCTTTTGCAATATATATCTGTAATTGTCAGTCTTTAGTACTCTCCCACACTGAGACTGAAACTGGCCATTTGTTATTAGCTAGATTAGTATACAGTAAATGACACTTGAGAAAATTCTAATAAGATATTTAAAGAGATATCCAAGAGTACATGGTTGGAGACAGTGAGGTGAAATTGTGTGATGTCTTACTATGAGAGAGGTGATCATATTATGCTGATAGAAGGAAGAAGGATGGAGAGAAGGAGATTATAAAAAGAGTGCAGGGTAGGGTGTCTTCAGGTAGTTTAGATGAGTAGGGAGGAAAGAGGAAGAGGAAAGGTCTGCAGAGTTGAATTAAATAAGGTAAGGTACTGGAAAAACAAGGAGTGGAGTAGGAGGCTGGAGAGGGCTGTGAAGTGTGATCTAGGATGAAGGGGGTGAGTGAAGTATAGTTAGTAAGTTCAGCAAGAGTTGGCACAGGAGCAGTTCCAAGATTTCGTAAGGTATTTTTAGGGAGCATTTAAAGGTGGATAGGTTAGAAATAGTTCTGATGATTAAAGGTAAGGAGTGCCATTTTACTTTCACTACTGAGTATGAGTACAGGCTTTGTCCAGGGGATTTATTTAGTTTATTTATGGTGAGAAGTGTTTTTTCTTCCGATCTAAGAGTTATTTTTTGGAAAATATATGTTGATTAAAGGGGTAAGAGCTGTGTTGGCTAATGGTTTGTATATGATGTTATGTATTGTTATAAGTTAAATGTAGGAGAGGTGGAGGGGGAGTTCCAGCCAGCTAAGGCTATGCAGAGCTTTACAGTGATGGGCAAAGGAAGATGAATTAGTAGCAAACTTGGAAATGCTGTTGTAGTAGCTTTCAAGTTTGTTTGTTATAGAGGATTGTATATTGGTTAGAATCTGCTTTTCTAACCCAATTCTTAAAACCACTGTTATCCTTGGTGAGAGCAAGAATTCAGGACACTACCCAATTTTTGCAAATAATTGAAGATTGCCAACTGGAACCCCATTGGATAATGTGCACTCTGGATGTTAAATCCCTCTACACTAGTATTCCACATTGGGCTGGGCTCCAGGCTGTTGAATATTGGCTTGTCAAGTCGGAATTATATTCTCCGGGTTTCAACACTCTACTTATTTGTCTCACCGAACATGTTTTAAATAAAAATGTGTTCTATTTCCAGGGTGATTGCTATTGGCAGCTACAAGGTACGGCCATGGGGGCTTCTTTTGCCCCCATTTATGCAGATCTTTTTATGGCCTACCTTGAGGAATGCCTGATCTATAACCCTTTACACAATTTATATCTTGTGGAAATAGACATATGGAGAAGATATTTAGATGATTGTTGGATGGTGTGGCGTGCAGATGCGAACTATTTACAGGAATTTTTGGAACATCTTAATAACAACATTTGGGGTATTGAATTTTCGATTACATTCCATAGGGATGTTATAACTTTTTTGGATGTTACGGTATATCGTAACATTGACAACACACTTAACACTAAAATTTTTCGGAAATATCCCCAGTTTAACACCCTGTTACATGCACATAGCATGCATCCACGCCACACCATCCGGAATATTCCTAAATCTCAATATCTCAGAATTCGGAGAATTAATTCATGTTCACATGACTATTCTACAGCCAAAACTGATTTACTCACTAGATTTTTGGACCGGGGTTATAGCATTTCTGATATAGAATTAGCTAGGACATATTCAGACAACCAAGATAGAAAGACACTGTTGGAATATAGGGACAAAAGTCATAACATCAATAATTCCAAAGTGAGATTAATCACTACATTGGGTAAAAATCATCAGACTGTCAGACAAGCCGTGAACCAAAATTGGAATATTTTATTAGCAAATGATTTTTTGAGGGGAATATTAGATAAACAATGCTCATTTTCATTCAGACGTGGTAAAACATTAGGCACTCTATTTTCTCATTACAAACATAGAGAAAGTGGGGCAGCTAAATATAAACAACTTACCATATTGGGGGATGAATTGTTGGGAACTTTCAGGTGTGGACATTGCGTTTCTTGTGTTCACGTTAACCAGCTTAAACAATTTACAAGCTCTAATACTAGTAAAGTGTATGACATCAAGGTCTTTGGCAATTGTTCCACCAGTTGGGTTATCTATTTGGCTACGTGCCAATGTAAATCATTCTATGTTGGCAAGACTTCACGTTCATTACGTATCAGAATTGGGGAACATCGCAGCGACATACGGAATCACAAGGCATCTAATGCCCTATACCTACATACAGTTAAACATCCCAGTGCCCAGTTTATGTTTACCATCATTGATAAAATTACAGGGAATAGGCAAAACCAGACAGGATGGCAAGGTATTCTGAGCCATAAGGAAAAATACTGGATCACACACTTAGGAGCCCTCTTTCCCCCAGGTCTCAATGACCATTTATAAACCATCTTATTATTTGATCACATGTACATGATATTTTTATTTATATATTTTTCCCTTTGCAATTCAAGACCTTATTACATTTATATATGGTAATAATATGTAATCATCTGTTTTATGATATTTTAGTTCATTATTAGAACTATATTTTTCATACTTGCATTGTATGGGGATATATATATATAGAATTTTTCCTTGTTGAACAGTGTAATGTTGCTTTAAATTTTATTTGGGAGCTTCATGCAAATGTTTGTACTGTCATTGGTCTATTCACATATTTAACTGACGTTGACCATGTATTTTTGAAGGATTTTTACTCACTGATGAAGGCTGGTGCCGAAACTAGTATGAGTTTCTGAATCAGGACATGTTTTGTCCTTTTTTTGCCTCTGAATAAATGGTGATACCATCTTGCTGGCTTTTTGTGTTTCATACAAGGTTGGTTGGCCGTGCAGCCGTACGTGCGAGGGTTGGTGTTTGTTGTGTTAGAATTGGTGCTCCACAGAGTAGGGATGGCAGAAGGTAGATTTTGGCTAGAGTAATTTTTGTGGGTGTGCTGAGAAAACGATTGTTTTTGTATAGAATACCTAATTTTTGGTGGATTTTCTTGATATTGCTTTGGATGTGGAGGTCAAAGTAAAGGTCATCATTTATTATGACTCCTAATAGTTTGGTATGGTGGACTAACTCAATTTCAGTCCCATTTGCCAAAAAAATTTTGAAAGATGCTTTGTTAGGGGTATGAGTTTTGGGGGTAAAGAGAAGGAGTTTGTTTTTTTGGGGGGTTGAGTAGGAGATGTGCCATTGTAAGCCAGGTTTCAATGGAGATGACAGCTTGTTGAATAATTACTTGGAGGTGAATTCAAGTGTTTGAAGAGCAGATGATGTTAGAGACATCTGCATACTGTATCAAGGTGCCATCAGAAGAAGATGAATGTAGCTTATTGATAAAACTATTGAACAGTATAGGGCCAGGGATGGATTCCTGTGGGACTCCTGTGGAAGTGGGAAGATATGTGAAGATGCATCATTTACAGCTTGTTGTCCATTGGCAAGGTAACTAGAGAACCATGAATAGATGGAGATGCTAGATCTAGAATGGAGAGTTGATAGAGGAGTTCAATGTGATAGACCATGTCAAAGGCTTTTGACAGATCTAGAAATACTGCAGATACAAATTTATTAGAGCGTTATTGACAGTGTTTGTAAATGATAGTAATGCAATTTTCTTGAAAACCAGTGGCTTAAAATTAGCTCAGGATACCATGGCAGAATCATCAGATACTCCCACTAGGTAAGAAGAAGGCCAAGAAGTCTCAGCTGGATTCTTTAGCTGTCCATCCTCTACCAGAGGTCCCTCTAGAAGCTGGTAATAGCTCTGTAAGTCATTCAGCATCTACATTGGATTCTTCTGCCAGGACCCAGTTGGAGGTCGGCATGGTTCTGTCCTTCTGCACATCCTCTGAGGCTTTTCATGCATCTGGTCCAGATGTAGAAGGTGAACCACAGTTGATTTTCTCAGAGGGTCCTACAGAGATTCTACAGATATTGGTCAGTAAGGAGGTTTGGGTTCCCTTATTGAATCTTGCCAAGGGTCTGAACCTCTGGTATTTGTTAGGGCTAATGTCCCTTCCAAGAAGAGACAAAAACTGAAGCATGTTTCTGTCCATCCTAAGGATCCACAAAGGGAATTGCAGGGGTTTACTAAGGGCTTGTTTTCTGCTTTGATTGCCCTGAAGCCTCCTCAAAGGGTTTCTGTGCCTGCTCCTTCTTGGACCTCAACCCCTTCTAAATGGCTTAAGGAACTGGATTCCATGGATGAGGCTTCAGTGTCTGATGAGGGGTCTTTGTCCTATTCTTCACAGTTGCCTTCACCTTTGGTTTATGGTTCTGATGAAGATGAGTCTGTTAGCCCCAAGTCTTCTTTTGAGGAATTGTCCTTTTGGGATACAATTCCAAGAATGATGGAATACTTTAAGTGGGGTTCTTCTCAACTGTCTAATATTCAGAGAAGATATTATGAATTGCTTCAGGTGGATACTCCTAAACCATCGGCAGTTCCTCCTGTGTTGGCTGCCTTGTTAGCTACTTTCATTGCTGCTTCCAAGTCTCCTGATAGCCTCCTGTTCCTAAGAATCCTGATAGGTTCTATAAGGTCCCTGAGGATTTTCAGTTTTTATTTAAATGTCCTTCTGCTGATCCTGCTGTGTTGTCAGTCTCTTTTGACAAACCTTCTAAGCTTTTGCCCTCTTCCAAACTTTTGCCTTATGATAAAGATGGTAGGGCAATGAAGAGGACTAGTAAGAAGGTTTACACTGCTTCTACTTTGGTCTTTAAGGCTATTAATTACCAGACCCACATGACCAGGTATACTCTGGCTTTGACTGCTCAGGCTTGCTAGATTATCTCTGCCTTCTCTGATTCTGAAGGCAAATCCTCTGCCTTATCTTTTTTTAGATTCTGCTTCTCAAGTGGCTTGTCACTCTATTAAGTGTAGCTATGATGATGTCGATGCCTCTTCTAGGGCCACAGCTTTTGGGTCCATCATGAGGCGTTATTCATGGCTTCACCTCCAGTCTCTTCCTGTGGAGATTAAGGCCAAGTTGTTGGATGCTCCTTTGGATAATACACATCTTTTTGGAACTGCTACTGCTGAGATGTTTAAGTCTCTTCAAGAGAAAGGCAAATCCTTGCAGGACGTTAAACATACTTTTGTCTTTCGTATCCAGCGAAATTATCCTTCTAGGTCTGCTTTTGTTGGCAGGCACCCACACCAGGCCTCCAAGGGTAAGAAGATTGGGAGGCGGGCCCCCTCTGGTAAGGCTGCTAAGATATCTGTGGTCCAGGAACCTCCTTCATCTGATAAGCCTGCTTCTCTTTGACAATTCACCCCCCTTCTTTCAGATCAGGTTTCTTTGTCCCTTCAACTTTTCCCTTTGTCTTTAATTTTCTGTCGCATCACTTCAGACTCTTGGGTTCTTTCTATCATCTGTCAAGGTTACTTCATGGTATGGAAGTCTCCCACTCCTTTTTCAGGGATTCCACAACCTCCTCTAGAGCAACTTCTTTTCCTAGAAGCTCTAGGGTCCCTGGTGAACACAGAAACCATTTAACCTGTCCCCCTTTCCAACTGGGAAAGGGATTTTATTCCAGGATGTTCCTGGTTCCTCAAAAGTAGGGCACTTGGAGAACTATTCTGGATCTCACCTGGCTCAATACCTTTCTCAGGGTA
Source organism: Protopterus annectens (assembly GCF_019279795.1). NCBI lineage: Eukaryota > Metazoa > Chordata > Ceratodontiformes > Protopteridae > Protopterus > Protopterus annectens. The sequence goes on along the minus strand of NC_056728.1, from coordinate 1,313,430,483 downwards.
CCTTTTCATATGCTTACTCTTCATATCCCTTTTTCTCTTTTGTTTCCAAAGGCTTTTCTGGTATCCTTGGATCTGAAAGATGCTTACCTTCATATCCCAATTCACCATCTTTTCAGGGAGTGTTTACATTTCTCTGTGTCTTCCTTTAATTTTCAGTTTTCTGCTTTGCCCTTTGGTCTCTGTACTGCCCCAAGGATATTCACAAAATGTCTATCGCCTATGATTGCTTTCTGCAGATTCCAAGGCATTCATATTTTTCCTCCTCTAGACAACCTCTTGCTTCAGGCATTTTCGCCAAGTCATTGGTTACAGGATCTGAATTATATCATCTCTCTTCTTCAAAGTCTGGGTTTACTATCCACTTCCAAAAGTCCATCCTGACTCCCTTTCAAGATCATGTATATCTGGGATGCAGGATTTAGACAGTGCCAATGTTGACCTCTCTCCCACCTCTCAAAGATTTGTCCTTGACAGCCTTATTTCAGTCTCTTCTTCCTCTGACTGCCATGCCAGCCAGGGAGTTTCTTCAGCCCCGGGGATTCATGGCCTGTTTTAATCCAATGTTTCCTCTTGCCAGACTGAATATGCAGAAGTTTTAATGGTACCTGAAGTCAATATGGCTGCAGCATTGTCAGCCTCTGGATTGCAGTGTACCTCTCCTTCCCTTGAGTGGGGGATTCAACAGCTTGCTCGCAACTCAGGCTGGACCTTTCAACCTCCAGTCCCTTCTAAAGAACTGTTCACTGATGCTTCAGACATGGGGTGGGAGCTTCTTTTGGTCACCTGAAAGTTCAGTGTCGCTGGCCTCTTCATCTGCTGACCATATCAACATCAAAGAGATGAGAGCACTGATTCTGGCTCTTCAAGCTTTTTATCCCATGTTCGGTCCAGGCCTCTTAAAGGTGTGCACAGACAACACTAAAGTGATGTATATGTCAACAAGCAGGGAGGCACAAATTCTTACCTGCTCTGCAGGATGGCTCTTTAGGCTTGGGAGGCAGCTCTCAGTTATCAGTTAACTCTTCAGGCAGTATACATTCCTTCAGCGTACAATCTAGTGACAGCCTCTCTGAGTAGGTCCAAAACACAGGGTCAAGACTGGATGCTTCACAGAGACATGTTTCTGGACTTCCTGGACATTGTCCATTGGTGGGTTATTCCTCAGGTAGACCTTTTTGCCTCCCCTCTGAACAGGCAGCTCCCTCTCTTCTTTTCCAGAGTGCCATGCCATCTGGCATGGAAGACAGATGTACTTTTCTTTTCCTTGGAAGGGGATGTTTCTTTATACTTTTTCCCCCTCTTCCTCTGCTTCGAAGAGTCCTACAGAAGATTCGGCTGGACTCCTTGAAAATCTTGCCAGTGACTCCCTTTTGGCCAAGACAGCACTGGTTCCCCTTCTTAATGCATCTGGCCAGGGGCAATCACCACAAGTTACCTCACCAGTTGGATATCTTCACAAAGGACAAGGGGTCTCTCATCCATCCTCACTTATCCACTGTTCAAATGACACTGTGGGTTATAGGCTTTTGATCCCTTTCAGGCACCTCTTTTTTGAGGGAGTGCTCAGGGTTTTAAAGGCGGCAAGAAAACCATCTATGAGGAAATCTTATATGTCCACTAGTTAATTGACCAATTGGGCATTTTTTCCAACTCTTTCTACTCTCTGGTTTGAAAGCCCACATCTGTGCTTGTTTCCCACCTTTCCTGTAACTAGTCTAGTCCAGATACAGATTTGCTGTATCAAGGACTGTTGCTAAGTTTCTGAGCCCTAGTTAAACACTCAAAAAAACAAAAAAACAAAAAATATTCCAAAACAACAATGTCGCTGAACAAAATAACAGCCAGACTGTGATAAGTGAATTTGTTTAATCAATTCTGGTACCTCGGCCTTCGCCTTCTCATGGAATAAATCTAATACACAATACAGTCACTTATAAATCATCCCAAAACATTTGCATGAATAATTTGTTTCAATAAAACAATTAAATATTTAATTTCTTAAAGCCATAAATGCTTTCCATAAAAACTTTTTTAAAACAACATACATTTAAACATATCCTAAATAAACCATTTCTTAAATAGAATGTTTCATAAATAAAATACTGTTGTTATACAAAATTTATAATTTTATAATTTTGTAATTTTATGATTTTGTAATTTTATATTTCTAAATTCATCCCATTTGGAAATAGAGTGTTATAATTTATAATAAATCTAGATTCCATTTCCAACAACCTATTGTGGAAACCTAAATTGTTATCACCCACATCATTTGGTTTACCTAAAACACAAAAAACTAACCCATCAGAAGATCCCCCATGCTGTTCACAAAAATGACTGGCCACCGGACTTTCAGACCTCCTATTTCTGATGTCTCCCAAATGCTCGAGAATTCTAAGCTTGACTCTCCTTTTAGTTTGTCCAATATACCATTTCTGGGTTGCACAATTGCACCCTATGATATAAACCGCCCCAGAAGAATTGCAATTAAAGAATTCCAAAGCATTATATCTCACGTTATTAATTCTTGTTCCATCTAAATTTCTGACTCTAGCACATACCTTACATCTCCCACACTGGTAAGTCCCTGCCTTTCTGTTCCTTGTTACCTTGCTTCTAGTATTTAATATTTCCTTCAAGTTTTGAAATCTACCATAGGAAAACGTTACTGTGTTAGGAAACAATTTTGTTCAGCGACATTGTTTTGGAATAAGTTTCTGAGCCCCCCAAGCCTTTCTATGTTGGATAAAAGCCTTCTACCTTATCAGTGAGAGTTGTAAGCACTAGGTAGCCTATCTACCAGAAGAGGAGTGGTTTCTGGCCCAGAAATTGTTGATTATTGGCCGTTTGTGCAGTTTTTCCATCTCTTTCATCTTTCTGGTTTAAAAGCCTGCATATGCACTTGTTTCCTGCCTTTCCTGTAACTAGTCTAGTCCAGGTACAGATTTGCTGTATCAAGGACTGTTTATAAGCTTCTGAGCCCCCCCAAGCCTTTCTGTCTTGGAGGGAAGCCTTCTAGCTTATCAGTGGGAGTGGTAGGCACTAGGTAGCCTATCTACCACAGGAGGAGTGGATTCTGGCCCAGAAATAGTAGCTTATGGGCCGTTGGGCAATTTTGTTCCATCTCTTTCAACTTTGTGAATTAAAAGTCCACATCTGCACTTGTTTCCCACCTTTCCTGTAACTAATCTAGTCCAGATACAGATTTGTTGTATCCAGGACTGTTTGTAAGCTTCTGAGCGGTGCCAAAATCTGTTCTTCAATTTTTCCCTTAGATCTGCTAGTTCTCTCCTCTCCTGCACTTTTACTAGCTTATTAGTTTAGCACTTTACCAGACTTTGTAGCAATTATTGCAGCACACAAAAGTGCTACCAGCACTAAATGTTATACAAGGAAACAGCTCCAGTATTTATTAATGCCCACCCCTCCAGGCATGTCTAAAGGTCAGTTCCCTGTGCTTTCTCCTATTAACCTGGTGAACTTGGGCATCCTGAAGCAATGTAGCAACTGCCTCATGTACACTGACAACCCTCTCCTCTTACCTCCCAACATTCAGACTTGTGAGAGATGCACTTATATATCCAAATTGGAAGCCACACACTCTCCAGCCAAAACCGGAATAGCTGGTCAAGAGGAGAAGGTCAACACTTGCACCACACCACATGGAAAACATAGCCCTCCAGAGCACACACCAGCACTGCCTTCACATAAAAACACAAACCATGCACCCACCTTCATGGAGGCTCTCAATACAAATCTACACAAACAGCAGAGACCTCCAAGGCAGAAACACACCTGACCACCACAACACAACACTAATGACAAAGCACATCATTCTGCTAAACAGTGTGCCACTCAAACAAAGCCCCTAAGGCAAAACAGCATGCCCAACACACTAGTCATAGGTGACTCAATAGTGAGGCACACTGATGTCCCACTCACTAGGTTCAATAATGAGAAATAACAGTCAGCTGCCTGTCAGGTGCCAGGATCCACCACATAACTCACACGCTCAGGTCTCTCAACAACAGGTACAAATATGACTTTGTCATTGTACATGTGGGTGTGAATGACCTGAGATGTACTTCCCTGGACTACTTGAAAAGAGACATGGAGGAGCTCTTGGATTATGTAGTCCAGGCGGGTATGAAGCTAGCTCTGAGCAGCATCCTACCATCACCCAGAATGATACTACAGTACAAGCAGAAAATGATTGATTTCAACAACCGGCTAAGTTTCTGGTGTCATTCTAAGGGAATCCAGTATCTGTCTGCCTGGGATGACATGACTGACAAACCTTGATGCTTTGCCAGAGATGGCCTGCATCTGTCACCCCTGGGCATCTGGATACTGGCCAAGGCTCTTGCCACCCCTATAGTGCATTTTAGGCAGTGTTCCAAAGACCAAATTACCACTGTAACATCTACAAACAAATGCAATCTGAGAGTCATGCTGCTCAATGCTAGAAGTCTAAATCTCAAAATGCACTTGCTCGAAGCACTCCTTATAATGGAGAACATCGACATTTGTGCTGTAAAAGAGACCTGGTTCAAAGCAGCAGAAAGCACCCCTGCACTACCAGGCTATAACTTCTACCACACCTTTCAGCCCCAGAACTTGGACCAAAGCTCCAAAGGCAGTGGTGCTTCCATAGTCATAAAGGATGCACACACCTCCAGACTGGTAGGCCAACATAACACATCTGAGATACTTCAAGTGCAGCTAACATTGGGTAAGAAAGCGATTCAGGTCTTAGCCTGTGGTAGGTCCCCAACCATGTCCCAAGACTCACAGTCCACATTTCTAAGCACCCTGGAGAATATTAGGGTCCAACCTAACACTCTCATACTGGGCGACTTCAACTACCCCTACATTAACTGGGAAAATTGCTCATGTACCAATACACTTGCCCAACATTTCCTGGAATTCATTAATTCCAATGTTGTGGACCAGCTCATTCTTACCCCCACTAGAGGTAGCAACATCCTTGACTGGTCATTACTAACATGGGCGACCATTGCTCTACACCAATAGTCAACTCCTCCCTGGTTAGATCCGACCACAAACTAATCATCTTGGAAATCCACATCCCTCCCACCCCCCACCCCCACCCAGGTAAACACCCTGAAAAACCTCTCCAAAGCTTACTTTACTAAAAACAGAGGTGGCTAACTTCACAGCACTCATGCAAATGGAGAATAGTTGCATGACCACTGAATCATACACCAATGCACTGTACAAACACGTACACAAATGCATGGATCTCACCATACCCAATAGAACTAAGACACTCTCCACAAAAAAAAAGGAAGCCAATCTGGTGGTCCCCTGCCATAAATAAACTCTACAACAGAAGGAGGAAACTGATGCGGAATAAGGCAAAGTCCCAAGACTGGAAAAACTCTTACAAGCCTCAACAAAAGGTTGAGATCCCTCATAAAATCCTCTAAAGTTAGCTATGAAAACAGAATTGCAGAAGATAGTAAAGACATCCACAAGGCCTTCTATATTTATGTAGAGAATCTCCGCAGCAATACCCAGATTTGCTCTGAGCTACTGCACAATGGTACCTCCTATACCGAGCCAACAGATATTGCCAATATACTGGCAGACAGATTCAGTGCTAACTTTACCCCTCTCTCCCCCACAAAAGACCAATCACAATACCAGTAGATTGCCAGGCACCCAGTATTACTGCTGCATAGGTTAAAACAGCACTGTCCAAGGCCAAGAATACAGCATCTATGGGACCTGACAATATCCCGGGCAGTGTTCTACATGAACTACAGAGTGAACTGGCACCTCACCTGTGTGCCCTGTTCAATTACAGCCTCACCTCAGGCTTTGTCCCTACTGAATGGAGCACTGCTAAAGTCATCCTTCTCCACAAAGGAGGAGTGACTACAGACCCCGGGAATTATTACCCAATTAGCCTGATGAGTCTGATATGCAAAGCTATGGAATGCGCCATCATGTACCTAAGAAACAAGGATATAGGGAACCTCCAAACTCTGGATCCTACACAGTTTGGTTTTGTGAAGGGTAGATCATGCTTGCTCAACTTGGTCAACTTCTTTGAGTCACTCACCAGAGCCGTGGATGAAGGCAAGGTGGTTCATACAGCCTACCTTGATCTGGCCAAGGCCTTTGATACCATTCCCCACTCAGGAATCATAGAAAAACTCACTAAGCTAGAATCAACCCCTATATCACTAGGTGGGTTGCAAACTGGCACACAGATAGAACCCACAGTGTGAAAGAATCTGACTCCAAGTCATACTGCCAACTAGTCACGAGTGGAGTCCCACAGGGTTTGGTCCTGGGTCCTCTCCTGTTTGGTATCTACTTCTCTGAAGTCCAGGCCAACACAAAGGGACTTTGGCTGACAAAGTTCACAGATGATTGCAAATTGGGAGCTATTATTAACTCCCCAAGTGATGTTGACATTCTACAGAAAGGCTTCAATGACACCAACGACTGGTGTCAGAACCATGGCCTTAAGCTCAATGCCAAAAAATGTGTCATCATCCCCCTTGGGGAAAACCTGGTTCCCTTGAATTACCACATTGATGGTAGTCCACTGAACACAAAAGGCATTATAAGAGGTCTGGGAACACAGGTTGACAACAACCTCTCTTTTGACCACCACGTTGCTACTGTGGTCAGAATATCCTTCTATGTGACACATCTCATTACTAAAGGTTTTGCATCCAGGAAGAAAGAGGTCATCGTCTCCCTTTATTCTTCCCTCATTAGGCCAATCATCAAGTACAATGCCCCATTTGGCATGTACCTCACTGGACACCTGCAACAACTTGAGAGGCTGCAATAGTACCTCACAAAGAGGATCCTAGGCCTTAAACACTTGTCCTATATGGACAGACTCAAAAAACTCCAACTATTCTCTGTCCCATATCGCCTACTTAGAGGCGATCTCTGCTTGACTTACAAAGCCACGTCTGACCCAGCTCTGTTAGAAATGCTACATGTAAAGAAATCCCAAGCCCTCCATACTACACACTCCAGAGACCTCAACCTCATTACCACAATCAACAGAACATGCTGGAGGGACAGGTTCATAACCCAGAGACAGCCCATGCTATGGAATAGACTTCCCATAAATGTCAAGCAGAGCACCTCACTGGCCCTCTTCAAGATAAATCTTGATGAGTGGATGGGAAATAAAAAATTCACCCCAGGGATCACTCCAGTGGCCCTACTCAACAGAGGCACTAGAAACTAAGGTCAGGTGGCACGATGCCAGGGTAATCCTATCAACTAGGCTGTAAAGGCTCCAGGGCCATTAGCCAAGTACACACCTATAAACCTATAAACCAAATGGAAAAGATTTTCTATCTGGTGCTATGCTCATAGCCAGGAGCCTTTCTCAGAAGGGATCCCTCTGGTCCTCTCTTATTTGTGTGAGGTGGTCCAGTCTGGCCTGGCCTAGTCTTCTGTGAAGGCCCATTTGTCAGCTATTTCTCCTTGTCTGCTCTTGAATCTCCTTTGACTTCTCATTTTGAGATCAAGCAATTTTTTTTTTTTTTTACTCAAATGATTTTTATTTTTGATGAAATACAATAAATTAATACATTCATAACATTCAATAACTATTTACAGTATTTACATTCAGCCTGACAAAAAGGATTCAGATAAAAACATTTGTAGTTAAATAATAAGTTAATATATAAACAATGATGGCTAGGAAGAGTTTGGTTCCATCTTATAGGTTCATAGGTTCATAGGTTGGTACTAGGCTATTGGCCCTAGGGCCTATACAAGCCTAACCATAACAATTCCCTGGCTATTTCTTCCGACAATATTTACTTCCCTGGACCCCTGTCTAGCAGGGCGACTGACATGATCCCCAGGCTGAATTTCCTATCTCCCATCCAATCATCAAGGTTCCTTTTGAAGAGGGCCAAAGAGGTGTTCTGCTTGACATGTATGGGCAGAGTCTGGGGAGTCTCTGCATCAGGAACTTATCTCTCCAGCATGTTTTGTTCATTGTGATGACAAGGTTTAGATTCCTGGAGCGTGTATCTCTGAGGGATTGAGATTTCTTTAAGTGTAGCATGTCCATCAGCTTTGGGTTTGACATGGCCTTGTATGTTAAGCAGAGATTGCCTCTGAGTAGACGATATGTGACAGAGTATAGGTGGAGATTTTAGACGATCAGCATAGGGCATCTGCTTTAGGCCTGTGATTCTTTTAGTGAGGTATTTCTGCAGCCTTTCCAGTTGTTGCAGATGTCTTGAGAGGTACATACCAAGCGGGGTGTTGTATTACCCCTTTAGGGGGTGAGAGGGAGGTGAAGTTTGCACTGAATCGATCTGTCAGGATATTGGCAATATCCTTGGGATCAGTATATTTAATGCCATTCTGCTGTAGCTCAGAGCAGATCTGAGCATTGCCATTTAGATTCTTGACATAGCTATAGAATGCCTTGTGGTTGTCTTTGGAATCTTTGGCAATTTTATTTTCATAACTAGCTTTGCAGGATTTTTATGAGAGATCTCAGCTTCTTACTGAGGCTGGTAAGGGAGTTTTTTGCATCCTGGGATTTTCCTCTTTTCTGCAACAGTTTCTGCCTTTTGTTGTAAAGTTTGTTTATGGCAAGGGACCACCAGATTTGCTTCCTTTTTTTGGAGTAGAGCATCTTGGTTCTATTGGGGTTGGCACGATTCATGCATGAGTGGATGTGCTTGTACAGTGCCTTAGTGTAGGATTCAGCAGTCAAACTTTCAGTTCCCGTCTGCATGGGTGTCATGAAGTTTGTCACTTCTGACTTGAGTAGCATGAAGTTGGCTTTAGGGAAGTTTTTTATGGAGGTTTCCTTACTGGGAGGTGGGGGTGGGATGTGGATGTGAAGGGTGATTAGCTTATGGTCAGACCTGACCAATGAGGGGGTGACCATAGGTTTGGAGCATCGATTTCTCATGTTGGTAATGACCAGGTCTAGGATATTGGAGCCCCTGGTGGGAATAAGGATTAGTTGATCCAGGGCATTGGAATTTATAAATTCCAGGAACCGTTTGGCAAAGGTGTTGGTACACGAGTAGTTTTCCCAGTTAATGGCAGGGTAGTTGAAATCACCCAGTATTAGAGTGTTTGGTTGTATCTTAATATTTTCCAGTCTGTTTAGAAAAGTGTAGTGAAAATCTTGGGTTCATGGTGGGGGATCTTTAGCAAGCTACAATTTGGATTGCAGTCTTACCAGGTTAGTTGCACCTGGAGAATTTCAGATGCATTGTGTTGGGCAACTAGCATGGTGTTGTGAATATCCTTGATAAATATAGACACTCCTCCACCTTTAGTGTTTTGGTCCTGATTTAGTGGCCGAAAAGTGTGCAAGAGTTGTAGCCTGGTATTGCAGGGGTGCTCTCTGGAGCCTTGAACCAGGTCTCAGTTACTGCACAGATATCGATGTTCTCCATTTTTAGGAGTGCCTCAAGAAACTGCATTTTGAGGTTTAGACTTCTAGCACTGAGTAGGATTACTTTCAGATTTTGCATGCTTGTAGGGTATCAATGAAATTCAAAACTTTCCTCCACGGACTATTAACCAATGGCTTAGGAAATGTTCTTAACTCTTTAGTTCTTTTCTCCATTAGTATGCATTTCTTCAGTGATGATAGGAATTCCTCTATTGTGGGTGCTACATTAGAGTTCTATCTTCTAGTTATACATTTTCTGGCTATTGCTAACATTGTCCACAACAAATACAGGTCATCTTTCTTCATATTATTACTATTAACAACATTCAATAAAATTAAATACTTTGTCAAAACAAATATATCAGTACAGATAGCTTAAAAAAATGTGTTAATCTCATTCCAATATGGTTTAATATTAGTACAGTCATAAAAATATGAGACCAGTCAGCATTAGTGGACAGATGACATCTCCAACATAACTTGCTGTTTGAAGGGTTCATTTTTGAGATTTTCTCAGGTGTCAAAAAGGATCCGTATAGAAATTTCCAATGAAAAATCCTCCAGAATTGTGAGTAAGAAGTTAAACTGAAAATAAAAAGTTGGTTTTATCTTCCATTGATAATGATACTTGAAACCCTTTAGTTAGATATTGCCAGTAAGAATCTTTAGGAGTTGTCTTATAGACAAAGTGTTATATAGATATGATAATTCATTCTTAACATTGATATTATTATATAGAATTCCAAAAACCCAGTTTATAATTTTTGGTATGGTTTTGAAGGATGAGGTATGTATTATTCTACACAGATTCTTAGTGTATGCTGTGACACTCTGAAGAGCCAACCAGTCATTAGGGGATAGGCCATAGGTTGACAATATACTTTGTGTGTTCAAAGCTTGTTGGTTTTCAATATATTGCAACCAACAAAATAGATTATTATTTTCTCATAAACCAACAATCTCTCTATGTGTTTTATCAGGGAAATCCCTTGTAAAAGTAAATGGCATTAAAAATCCATGCCACAGTCTTATATCTAAATTTGTGTTAATGAATTTTCTAAATACATCAAAATATTGTTTATTAGTGTTAGTTTAGTTAATTTTGTTGTACTATACTGTAAATTTAAACTTAAATAGTGCCATATCTCATCTTTGTCAGTTACCAAAGCATTATTTGATAAATAATTTTCATTCATTAGTATAATGGAGTGTAACTGTTTCCAATTGGAAGAGTATCTAGGATTTATCCAATTCATCAGTATTTTAATTTTAGATGCCTTTATATAAGTTTCATTCTCTGGGAATTTTAACCTCCATTGTTCCCATTTTCTGATATGATGAGAATATACTACTCTATTTCTTTTGGGGTACCACAGGAATTTCATCAAAGTTGAAGTGATTTATTTAAGAATTTTCTTTCCTAGGGGAAGTATAAGGGATTGTGCTATATGTAATATTTTAGGTAACAAAATCATTTTTATCAGTTGTAACCTATAATCAAATATTATAAACAAATTATTCCATTTGCTTATTAATGTCTTGATTAAGTATATGGCTTTAGCATAGTTAAGCTGTAAGGTTACCTCTACATTCTTGCCTAGGACTATTCCTAAATAGTCTAGAGTTGAAACTTGGTTTCCAGTAATATGATTAACTGGAACCTGTATGTTCTTTTTTATTATTTAATAATAAATATTTTGATTTAGATTTGTTGAAGGAGAGTCCTGAGATTTTTTTGGAAATTTGTTGTTACTAAATCCACTTCATCTAACACTTCCTAAAAGTCGGGTAAGGTAAGTAAGACATCATCAGCAAACATCATTATTTTAGAAATATATTGGTCATATATATTTATACCTCTTATCTTTGGGTTATTATGTATTAAAATAGCAAGTATTTCTATGGCCAGAGCAAATAGGATAGGGGACACGGGACATCTTTGTCTAGTACTGCTAGTGATTTGGATTGCTTTGGAAGTAAAGGGACCTAATTTGACATATGCTATATTATTTTCATAGATTTTCTTTATCATTGTTATAAAAAGGGGGGTTAAATAACTGTAAGACTTTAAATAAATAACCCCAATTTAAGGAGTAAAATGTCTTTTGAATATCTAGATCTATTATCAATGCTTCATGGTTTCCTCTGTTGAGGTAATCTATCAGAGTTAATACTCTTTTAATATTATCCTGTGCATGCCTGTTATGTATGAAATCAGTTTGGTCTTCATTAATTATTTTAGATATGGGTATTTTCAAGCTATTGACCATAATTGACATACATAGTTTATGATCATTATTCAATAAATAAATTGGTCTATATGAGTTGCAATGATTAGGGTCCTTATTCTCTTTTAATATAGGGGAAATTAGAGAATATTTTTAAGAAGGAGGAATATTTGCTAATGTTTGAACTTCAAGAAAGGTTTTATGTAGGAGAGAGATTATAGAAGAAGGGAACAATCTATAAATTTTGATAATTAAGCCATCTAGTCTAGGTGCTTTATTAGGCTTACTTCCTTTAATCTCATCTATAATTTCCCTTTGAGAAATAGGTTTTTGTAGATCTAACTTAAGTTCCTCAAGAATTCTTGTTATGTTGAGAACTATATTCTCTAACTTCTCACATTCATTTGTACTTATTTTATCTTTATGATGCTCTGCATAATGATAATTAAAAGCCTCCAGAATGTCCCCTATGTCCGAGACATTTTTCCTTTTCCCTAAATGAAAGATACTATCAATGTTATTCATTTTGGTTGTATCTTAACTTTCATAGATAGGTTATGAAGATGCTTAAGAGAGGTAGCATAATAATTTAATTTCAGTTCTTCCATAGCTAAATTAGTTTTATGGGATAATATTTCATTGTGTTTCTTATTTGCTTCTTCTATGTTCTTATTATTATCTGTAGCAATTAAGTTTTTATTAGATTTAAGAGATGATATTTGATTTTGGAGTTGCTGTAACTCTGAGTCCCATTCTTTAATTTTATTTTTGTACCAGCTAATGGTTTTACCATATAGATAGGCCTTAAGAGAATCCCAAACCATAATTGTATTTGCTTCAGGTTTATAATTAATCTCTAAGAAAAGCTGAAGTTCAGAAGTTATCCAAGATTTAAAGTCTTTAATTTTTGTGATATATGAAGGAATCCTTGAAGTAATAACTAAATTATTGAATTCCAAGTGTATTGTTAACAACAGGGAATTATGATCTGAAAAGGGACAAGGTGTTATTGAAAAATTCAATATTTTAGAATAAAGATCTTGTGAGATATAAATTTTATCTATTCTAGTTTGGGTACCATGTTTATAGTCCTGGTGTGAGAATAGTAAACAATTTGGTCCCAAAGCATTAAAGTTATCTTTTAATTTAAACATTCCTGTCCATTTTTTTAACTGTTTGGCTGAGGACAATAGTCTAGGAGATTTCCTAGTAGTAGTTTCTGTAATATCTGTGATACATTACCTCTTAGTATACCATTACCTTTAGAAGTAGTTGTAATAAAGTCTAAGTGTTTCTTACCTAGTCCAACCCCCATACCCGGGAACCAGTATAACTTAACTAGGGTCCAAATCTTATTATTAATCTTAAGTATAACTAAGGCCATGAGTCTAGCTTTTTGTTCATACAGGTACCAATATTCTGAAACAATCAGAAGTTATAAATATTAAAGAAACTAGTTAATATATACTAAATCATAGCTATGCCCTGTTATCCCATGTATCCAAAACAGTTTTGATAAATTAATCTAAGCAGTGACTAGGCCTGTATAATAACTCAGAAGAACATTTAGCAGGGCAAAGGGCTATATATTATTTGAAATAAAGCATCCCATCTTAAGGTCATAAAAGCAAAGATAGCTTACTGTTCAATTATATCATTCAATAAACCAGTAATATTATACTAATATACTAAAAGCATAAACAGTTATTTAATTTGTATATGAACAAAAAAAGTACAGAAATGAAGTAGCAAAAAGAGAAAGAAAAGAAATAAGAAAAATATTGTCATGACATACCTTACTTGAAAATGTAGCAAGTATAAAACAAATTAAAGTCCAGTTGCAGTAGATGCTTTGAGAGATTTAATGGAAACAGTAATCTTTGACTCAGTTTTTTATTTTTTCTTTTTAACATCAGTCCAAGAAGATTTATTAGTAACTCTCTTCAAAGATGCAGATGCCCATTCCATATCTTCAGGTAAGGAAATAATGGTATTGTTTTAATAAAGACAGTGGCTTCCTCTAGGGCATTAAATGATCTCATTTCATTCTAATATAGAATTTTTATTCTGGCAGGAAAGACAAGCTGAGTTTTGATGCTATTCTGCTTTAACAGTTTTATTAATGGCCAAGCTTTTTTCCTCTCTTACAAAACCCTGGTAGAATAGTCATTATCTAACCTAATTGGGTTTTGTTAAAATTTTAATGGACTTTCCTACAGGCAAATTTTAAGACCAACTCCTTGTCCAAATAAGACAGAAACTTTATGACTATTGATCTGGGAGGAGTAGAGGAGGATGTTGACACTGGCTTTCCTAAAGCTCTATGAGCCCTTTCAATACCAAAGGACAGACCCTCCTTTAAATCTAAAATCTCTGGAATCCAGGTATTCAGGAAAGAAATGATATCTTCTCCTTCAGCTCTCTCAGGGATGCCAAAACTCCTTATATTTGACCTTCTCTCCCTGTTTTCCAGGTCATCCACTTTATTGAGAAGCCAAATGTTTTGTTTGATGAGAAAATCTTTCTGGCTTTCTTCTTTCTTCAGTCTTCCATCAAGATCATTCAGGGATGCTTCTAAGTGTGTTATTCTGGATTGATGCTGCTGCTGTATAAGTTCCTTGACATAATCTGTTTGTTTCTGACAATTTTCCTTGAGGTTTTGTAAATTATCCTTAAAATCATCCATTTTTAGTGTGAGTTCTTGTAAAGCAGATGTCAGAAGGTGCATTTCTTTTTTTAAAGCCATGTCAGAATGAGAAGTCTTTGAAGTGCTCATCTCCACAAATGATATATTCTCCTTTATAATTTGACAGGAAAAAACTTTCCTAAGTTCACCAAAGTTATTAATAATATTGTTTATACTTTCATCTATCAATTCTAAGTATTTTTGCTAAAATAAAATGTTATTTCCTGTTTTTTATACTAGTTTCATGGGCCTCTGAAAAACCGCTGCTATCAGTTGGCCATCTTGCCCCCCCCCAAACAAATTTCTTAAACGCATCTTATAGGTTCATAGGTTCATACTAGGCTATCTGCCCGAGGGCATTTACAAGCCTAGCCCATCGTTTTGTGGCTTATGCCACCCCTTTAGTATGGGGAACTATACCCATTATTTTGCTGTGCCTCTGTTGAGCAGTGACACTGAGGTAATCCCTGGGGTATATCTGCGATCTCCCATCCATTGGTCAAGATTTCTCTTGAACAAGGCCAGCGAGGTGCTCTGCCTCACATATACCGGGATTTTGTTCCACAGCATAGGGAGTCTTTGGGTGATGAATCTATCCCTCCAGCACGTCCTATTAATAGCCGTGTCGAGGTTTAAGTCTCCCGCCCTTGTGGTTCTGATGGATCTAGATTTTTTGAGGTGAAGCATATTCATCAAATCTGGGTTTGACATGGCCTTGTATGTTAGGCAAAGGTCACCTCTGAGCAAGCGGTGGCGACTGAATAGAGCTGGAGTTCTTTCAGTCGGGCAGCATAGGACAGATTTTTGAGACCCTTTATCCTTTTGGTGAGGAACTTTTGTGGCCTCTCCAGCTGCTGCAAGTGCCGGGTCAGATACATTCCGAATGGGGCACTGTACTCAATCATTGGTCTGATGAGTGATGAGTATAGGGAGACTATGACCTCCCTTGATCTAGATGAGAATCCCTTCATGATAAGGTGGGCAATGTAGAAGGTCTTCCTAACTACTTTAGCTACATGGGTGTCGAATGACAGACTACTATCAACCTGGGTCCCCAGGTCCCTGATAACTTCTTCTGTGCTCAGTGGATTGCCACCTATTTGGTAGCTAGGGGTAACCTTGTTTTTCCCGAAGGGTATGACTATGCATTTTTTGGCATTTAACTTTAGACCATGGCTCTGGCACCAGTTATCCATTTCTGTGAGACCCTTCTGAAGGATATCTGTGTCAGATGTGTTTTCTACTATGGCGCCCAGTTTGCAGTCATCTGCAAACTTTGTCAGCCATAACCCTCCTGTGTTTGCTTGTACTTCGGAAAAGTAGATGCCAAACAAGAGTGAGCCCAGGACTGAGCCCTGTGGGACACCACTTGTGACAGGCTTTGAGTCTGACATGGCGCCAGCAACTCTGACCCTGTGGGTTCTGTCACTCAGCCAGTTTGCAACCCATCTTGTGATGTATGGGTTAACATTTAAGCTGATGAGTTTTTCAATGATACCCGAGTGGGGTATTGTATCGAAGGCCTTCGCCAGATCGAGGTAGGCTGTATGGACTGCCTTTCCTCATCAATGGCTTTGGTGACTGTTTCGAAAAAGTCAACCAAGTTTAAAAGGCATGATCTGCCTTTGACAAAGCCAAACTGGGTTGGATCCAAAGTCTGCAAATTCTTTGTTTATGAGGTCCATTATGATCCTCTCCATGGCTTTGCAGATAAGGCTTGTCAAGCTAATGGGCCGGTAATTTCCAAGGTCGGTGGAGGCACCGCCTTTGTGAAGTGGGACCACAGTTGCAGTGCGCCACTCCCTGGGTACGTATCCAGAGGTAAGACTATGATTAAACAGCTGTCCTAGCTGTGGGTTTAATTCCTTGTTGAGTTCGTGGAGCACACAGCCGGGGACACCATCAGGTCCCATGGATGCTGTGTTTTTTGCTTTGGAGAGAGCAGTTCTCACTTGGGCGTTAGAGATGTTTGGGGGGCTGCAATCATTTGGTATGGATATCTCTCCTTTTGGGGGGGATGGGGGGAGAAGTTTGCACTGAACCTGTCAGCCAGTATGTTGGCAATGTCTGTAGGATCAGTAATCTTCACATCATTTTGAACTAGTTCTGAGCATATCTGGGAGTTTCCTCCCAGGTTTCTAACATAGCTAAAGAAGGCCTTATGATTGTCTTTTGAGTCTTTAGCTATTTTCTCTCAAAATTTGCTTTGTATGATTTTATGAGAGCTCTTAGTTTTTTACTTATAGTGATCAAGGGTGTCTTACCTTTTAAGGATTTTGCTCTATCTTGTAGTAGCTTCCTCCTTTTGTTGTAGAGTTTGTTTATGGCTGGGGTCCACCAGACTGGACGCTTGCCTTTGGTACAAAGAGTCTTTGTTTTTCTTGGGATTGCCTTATCCATGCAGTCCTGCAGGTGCTGGTAGAAGGCATTTGTAAGTGATTCAGTGGCTTGAGTACTGTTTTCCGCCTCGGGGCCTTAAAGGAGACCACACTAGTCTTTAGAAGTGTGAAGTCGGCTTTAGAAGTTCTTTACTGTGGTCTTTTTATTTCAGGTGGGGTGGGATGAGGACCTCTAGCGAGATTAGTTTGTGATCTGATCTCACCAGTGAGGGTATACTTCGGTGTTGAACATTGTGCTCCCATGTTCGTGATGATGAGATCAAGTATGTTTTCTCCTCTTGTGGGGATGGTGACTAGTTGTTCCATGGCATTTGAGTTTATGAATTCCAGGAACTTTTGGGCTAGGGTGTTTGGGCTTGAGTAGTGTTCCCAGTCTATATTAGGGTAATTGAAGTCACCTAGTATGATGGTGTTTGGTGATACATTTATCCCCTCTAGTGTTTTCAGGAAGGCCATGTGAGGTTCCTGAGTTTGTGAGGGTGGCCTGTAACATGCTACAATTTGCAGTGCAGTCTTGCCTATGGTTAATTGCACCTGGATGGTCTCCGATGCATCGTGCGTTGCCACCAGTCTTGAGGTGTGGGTGTCCTTGATGAATATGGATACCCCCTCCTTTTTGGTATTGTTCGGATTTTGGGGCCGGAACGCATGATATGAGGTAAAACCTGATAGTGCTGGGGTGCTCTCAGGAGCCTTGAACCAGGTTTCTGTCACAGCACAGACATCGATGTTCTCCATATTGAGAAGGGCCTCGAGTGCGTGCATTTTGAGATTTAGACTTCTGGCATTGAGCAGCATTACCCTTAGTTTTTCCTTTTTGTGTTCTAGGGTGGTAGGTTTAGAATTTGAGCCTTGCCTAAAAAGGCACTATGGGGTGGCAAGAGCCTTTGCCAATATCCGGAATCCCAGGGTGACAGGTGCAAGCCGTCCCTTGCGCAGCGTGGCTTGTCCAGCATGTCATCCCAGGCAGACAGACATTGGATCCCCTTTGAATGACACCAGAGTTTAAGCCAATTGTTAAAGCTGATCATCTTATCTCTGTATTGTGGCATCATTCTTGGTGAAGGTAGGATACTGCTCAAGGTCAGGGTCATACCTGCCTGGGCTATATAATCAGAGAGCTCCTCAATGTCTCTTTTCATGTAGTCCAAGGAGGTACGTCTCAGGTCGTTTACACCAGCGTGGACAATGACTGAGTCGTATTTGTACCTGCTGTTGAGAGACCTGAGTGCTTGCATTATGTGGCAGATTCTAGCGCCCGACAGGCAGCTTACTGTGACCTTTTCCTTACTCAGTCTGGTGAGCGGGACGTCAGTGTGTCTGACTATGGAGTCACCAATGACTAGTGTGTCTGGCATTGTGTTTGGCCTTAAGGGCTGTGACTGTTTGACACTCTGACTGTGAGGTCTATGTGTTGCAGGTGTTGTGTTCTGAGGTGGTGGTTGTTTGGGTGTCTGCTTTGGTGGCCTCTGTTGTTTTGGTAGATTTTTGATCAGAGCCTCCGAGTATGTCTTTGTGTGTTTATGTGTATGATTTGAGGTTTTGACGGTACTATGTGAGACTGGGTCTATAGTGTGTGTGGTAACCTTCTCCTCCTGACTGGTCTTGCCAGTCCTGTGTTGAGAGAGCTCAGCCTCCAGTTTGGCCGTATAGTTGCATCTCTCGCATGTATTTGTGTTTTGTGGGAGGAGGAGAGGTTTGTCTGTGTACATGAGGCAATTGTAACATTGCCTCAATATTCCCAGGTTCACCAGCTGAGCAGGAGAGGAGACTAGCAACTGATCCCTCGACATGCTAGAAGGAATAGACAAAAAAACTTTAAAAGAGATTCCGGGGGACTTGGGTGACCGAGAAATGGGGGTTTGTCTTTTTGGGGTACTATCTATGACAAGAGTGCCGTATCAAGGTAATAAGTACTGTAGGAGCAAGTGCTAGGTTTAACAGATAGAGAATAGTCTACTTGGAGTCAAGTAGAGATAATCTTTTTAGTTATAGGATACGCTGATTAGATCAGTAGTACAGTTCGAGGAAGGTAGTTTTAAGGGAAAATTTGAAGAGTGGACTTTAGGTAGCCCGAATAGTTTAAACCTGCTTAACCGGCACTGCCCTAGTGTGCAACAGTGGCAACTCCGCGCTAAATCGCTAAATCGCGCTAAAACGCAGCAGCTTTATAGCAAGGGGCTGGAAAAGACAGGAAATGACCCAAAATGGCCAATAGACTACAAGTTACTGCCTTAAACCACTCCTCTAAGGACAAACAGGCAGCTCAGTACTCCCCACTCTCACTGGTGAGTAAAGAAACTTCCCCCTGACCAAACAAGGAAAATGGAGAAACACAGGAACCAAGACAAAGCCCAGGGATCAGCAAAATCTGGTCTCTGGAACACTAGTTAGGAAAGTATGGAAAACAAGGATAAATTTTTTTGTTTTTTTCAAGTTTTTTTACAGAAAAGCAGAAAACACAATAAATGCTATGATTTTCGACTAAATGCTATCAAAGCTAGTACACTTGAGTGTATTAGCCTGTAGTTTAACTTTTAGGCAAAACTTAAACTAGCAAGTGCAGTAAACAGTTTTAGCTTATAAACACAGTAAAAACAGTGCAAACTTTGATAAAACAATCAGAAACAGTAGTCGAAAGGCACAAAAAGTCGAAAAAAGCCAAGAAAAATACTTAAAATCTGGAAAGGTAGTCTTTTCTGGTCTCTGCTGCTAGAGGAACACTGCTGGCCACCAAGAGGAGCTGTGCTGAGTTCTCAATAGCTGGAAAAGCCCGCCAAAACGCTTTATAACAGGGGGCTGGAAAAGACAGGAAATTACCCAAAATGGCCAATAGACTACAAGTTACTGCCTTAAACCACTCCTCTAAGGACAAACAGGCAGCTCAGTACTCCCCACTCTCACTGGTGAGTAAAGAAACTTGCCCCTGACCAAACAAGGAAAATGGAGAAACACAGGAACCAAGACAAAGCCCAGGGATCAGCAAAATCTGGTCTCTGGAACACTAGTTAGGAAAGTATGGAAAACAAGGATATTTTTTTTTGTCTTTTTCAAGTTTTTTTACAGAAAAGCAGAAAACACAATAAATGCTATGATTTTCGACTAAATGCTATCAAAAGCTAGTACACTTGAGTGTATTAGCCTGTAGTTTAACTTTTAGGCAAAACTTAAACTAGCAAGTGCATTAAACAGTTTTAGCTTATAAACACAGTAAAAACAGTGCAAACTTTGATAAAACAAGCAGAAACAGTAGTCGAAAGGCACAAAAAGTCGAAAAAAGCCAAGAAAAATACTTAAAATCTGGAAAGGTAGTCTTTTCTGGTCTCTGCTGCTAGAGGAACACTGCTGGCCACAACGAGGAGCTGTGCTGAGTTCTCAATAGCTGGAAAAGCCCGCCAAAACGCGCTTTATAGCAGGGGGCTGGAAAAGACAGGAAATGACCCAAAATGGCCAATAGACTACAAGTTACTGCCTTAAACCACTCCTCTAAGGACAAACAGGCAGCTCAGTACTCCCCACTCTCACTGGTGAGTAAAGAAACTTCCCCCTGACCAAACAAGGAAAATGGAGAAACACAGGAACCAAGACAAAGCCCAGGGATCAGCAAAATCTGGTCTCTGGAACACTAGTTTGGAAAGTATGGAAAACAAGGATATTTTTTTGTTTTTTTCAAGTTTTTTTACAGAAAAGCAGAAAACACAATAAATGCTATGATTTTCGACTAAATGCTATCAAAAGCTAGTACACTTGAGTGTATTAGCCTGTAGTTTAACTTTTAGGCAAAACTTAAACTAGCAAGTGCAGTAAACAGTTTTAGCTTATAAACACAGTAAAAACAGTGCAAACTTTGATAAAACAAGCAGAAACAGTAGTCGAAAGGCACAAAAAGTCAAAAAAAGCCAAGAAAAATACTTAAAATCTGGAAAGGTAGTCTTTTCTGGTCTCTGCTGCTAGAGGAACACTGCTGGCCACCAAGAGGAGCTGTGCTGAGTTCTCAATAGCTGGAAAAGCCCGCCAAAACGCGCTTTATAGCAGGGGGCTGGAAAAGACAGGAAATGACCCAAAATGGCCAATAGACTACAAA
>NC_056728.1:1313341273-1313409150 GCF_019279795.1 Protopterus annectens | reverse complement strand
GCAGGGGGGGACTGAAATGGGGGCCGCGCAGAGGGGTATCAGTGCTGGTGTGGCCAGTCTGGTGCAATCAGTATTCGTCCTCGGTTTGTCCTGTTTGATCTTTAGTAGTACTTTAGAGAGGCAGAGGAGGAAATGCTTAAACTGATTTTTCCAGCTGAAGGACAGAGTATCCACTTTCCAAGATGGTTTGTGGGGAGTCCTTGTGAAGAATTTGTCCAATTGGTAGTTCTGGGGGGAGGCTAACAGATCTTATCTGGGTTCCCCCATTTATCAATATGTTGAAAATTTTTGGTTCCATTTTCCACTCATGTGGGTCCATGAGAATTCTGCTGTGTTCGTCTGCCAGTGTATTTAGTTTTCCTGGCAGGAACTGAGCCTGCAGATGCCCTTGGTAGCTCAAGGCTGTGTTCCATAGAGCCATTGCTAGTCTGCAGAGGGGGATAAGAAAGGGTACCCCCCTGCTTGTTTATGTGCCACATAACACTGGTGTTGTTCATCCTTACCATTAATTATCCAGGAAGAATGTGGTCCTTGGAGGCTGTCAGAGCATTCTGTACAGCTAACATTTCCTTTTGATTGATATGCAGGTGCATTTGACTTGGGTTCAATTTGCCCTGAATGCACTTCCCTGCCAGATAAGCCCCCCATGCATAGTCTGATGCGTCTGTCAGGGTTTGGGCGGCAAGGGGGTAGAGTGAATGGTAATCCCTTGTTTTGGTGGCAGGCCTTGCAGATAGCAGGGTTTTTTGGCCATTAGTTTGAAGTAAGTTGTCAAATGAATTTGTTTCTCTGACGTGAGGAAAGCTATCTAGGAGGTTGTGTTCAAACTTGCTCCCAGGAATATAATTTGTTGACAGGGTACCAAATGTGATTTCTTTTCATTTATGGTGTACCCCAGACAAATTAGTGCCTTTGGTACAAATGCCAAACGATTCAAAAGTATGTCCTGGCTTTATGCCTGAATTAGACAATCACCCAGGTATGGGCATATTTGAATATTTCTTTGCCTGCAAAATGCGATGACCGGAGCTACACACTGTGAATACCCTGGGCACAAAGCCAAAGGGTAGTGCACAGAACTGGTAAGTACATATAGCCTGCTTTGAAGTGTAAGTATCTTCTGCAAGATTCCCTCATTGGGATGTGCAGGTAGGCTTCTTTTAAATCCAGTGTTACCAGCGAGGCATCTTTGCCTAGCACAGGGAGTAACTGGTGAAGAGTTAGAATCTTGAATTTTGGAATCACCAAATAGGTGTTTAATATAGAAAGGTCCAGGATACGACGCCAAGAGTAATCTTTTCTGGGTATCAGGAAAAGTCTTGAGTAGAAACCTTGTCCCTTTTCCTCTTCCGATACAGTTTGAATAGCCTTTATGCTTAAGAGAAAGAGTACTTGCTTTTGAGCCCCTGCCCACGGATTTGGGAGTAGATCTGGCCAACCGTTTGGGTTGGTAATGTGTGGAAGTGAAATCTGTATCCTTGGGGAAACTATTTAAAACCCATCTGTCCTGGGTAACGAGTTCCCAATTTTTTGCCTGCAGAGCAATCTTTCCCCCTAAAGAAGCAGTCAGTTGAGATGTGCTTGGAAGTTTTAAGGTTAAGTCATTGAGACATTTAATCATAGGGTGGAGTCTTACTACTCCCCAATTTGGAAGTGGGAGCGCCCCCCCCCCCCCACTGTTTAGTCCTGTGCATAACCCTGGGACTGCAGCCTAGGTGTTCTGATGGTTCTGGGTTTGGACTGAGAAGGCCTGGAAGAGACAGTTAAAGACCAACTCTTGGATTTTTGGCAGTAGTAACCTTGATGCCCTTGGGTCCCTGTGAAAGTGTCTTGGGATCCGCAGTAGAATTTTTAAAAAAGAACTTGAGAGAGTCAGCGACCCTGTAATATCTACCAGGTTTTCTGGGAGCAGGCGGTAGAGAGTCAGGGGCCAAGCTAGATTCAGGAAAGGCATCATCAACAATGTCTAGTACAGGAGGGATAGCTAAAGGCCTGTGCTGGGGCAGGAGTAAGAAATCCCTAAACCGCTTTTTAGAATCAGAGTAATCCTGGCTTTCCAAGCGTAAGTGCTCCCTAAGAGTATGCAGGGTTTCACCAAAAATGAAATCCTCGGGGGGGGGGGGGAGCAAAGTGAATAGAGTCCTCTGCATCAGAATCCTCATAGGTAGACAAAGGTAAATCATGGTCCTTTGAGGAAACAGACATTTCAGAATCCTGGTCAGAAGTATAAGCAAATTCAGTCCTAGGTCTCTTAGAGGGGAAGGTTGGCTTCGCTGATTTAAGTAATAAGGTTTTCAGCCATTCTTAATTGTTTTTGAGGCACAGTGGCCTGACCATGCTGTCTGGGCATCAGTTTTCTAGGCATAGTTCGGGTTTTAAGCCAAGAAGAAGAAGATGGCATCTGTTTAATATGCAAGTCAGTAGGCCTGAATACACCCTCAGAAGCCAGTGCCTGCACAACAGCTCTGGACCCATACAAGGTAGAGACATCCGTAAGTTCTACAGTTGAAGCATCACATGGCATACTGGACTCTGAATGGGTCTCAGTAGAGGCCTGCATATCTGAAGTAGCAGGTATCAGGGGCTGCAAAAGCACCTGAGTACCGGCGAACTGACTGGCTTAGGAGAAGCATTGTTGGCAGCTTTGGACCTAGGAGGCCTGTCTCTGTTTACCTTTGCGTGTTTTCGGAATGTCAGTAGTAGGAAGGCTTACCGAAGAAATATCTGGACAACTGAATAAAGTACCAAAATAATTCAAAAAGTACAGTTTTGTACCTACCATAAATATAGATGTTAGAGTGTCTTCACTGCTGCAGTCATTACACTTGGGTTATCCTGCCGTAAGGCGGGCCCGCAGTCGACCTGAGTTCCAAAGTCTTGGTTTGGCGTCGGTTGCTGTCGCCTCTTCCCTGACATCAGTGTGCCAGGGATATACAAGAAGCAGCAGACACCATTTTCTTCAGTTTTTCTTGCCCCAGATGTCAGGTGCCCCCAAATAGGTAGGCAATTCAAATTGCTAGTAAACAATACAAAAGAAAAGCAAACAACCATTTTTAGGTTACTCCCCATAGGTAAACAGGGTAGATGTCCTAGGTTAGTACCAGAAAGTAAGAGGGGAAGGAGGGAGGGTAAGATGGACTGCAGCACTGTCAACACTCCAACATCTACATTTATGGTAGGTACAAAACTGTACTATGTTCATCGTGTTACACTGCTGCATTCATTACACTTGGGTGGAATCCCAAAGCTGAGGTAGGGAGGCTGGATCTATAAGGCATTAGGGGTGGCTATAAGGCCCTGCAGTACAGCAGTGGCGAAGCCAGCTCTGGATTTGGAGTATAAAGGCAAATGGTAATGTTTGGTGAAGGTATGCACAGAACTCCATGTTGCTGCTTCCAAAATATCCTTGGTAGGTACTCCTCTGAGGTAGACAGTTGAAGTGGCTGTTGCCCTGGTGGAGTGAGATCTAATGCTGCTAGGTACAGGTTTCCCATGGTAGGTATAGCAGAAATGTATACAGTGCCCTATCCATTTTGAAATAGTCTGGTTTGAAATGGCTTTTCCCTCTGCTCTTGCAGCGTATGCTACCAATAATTGCTCAGATTTTCTGAAAGCTTTGGTTTTGTCCAAGTAGAAGCGTAACTGTCTGTGAATGTCCAAAAAATTTAGCAATTTCTCCCCTTTGTTCTGTGGTTTTGGATAAAAAGTTGGCAAGTAAATAGTTTGGTTCAGAGCCACACTTGATACCACCTTTGGCATAAACGTAGGGTTAGTTCTTAAAGACCCCCCTGTCCTGGTGGAAGACGAGTTAAGGTTCCACTGCCATTAGTGCCTGTAATTCTGAAACTCTTCGTGCTGATGTAATTGCCAGTAGCAGAGCAGTTTTCCAAGAGAAATATTTTATTTCTGCTGTGTTAGCTGGCTCAAAAGGAGGTAGAGTTAATTTTTCCAAAACAAAGCCGAGGGCCCGGGCGGTCTTATGTTTTTAGCCCCTCTGAGGTATTGTTTGAGCAAAGGATTAGAATAAATTGGTGGATCCGTGTTGTAATGAGCAGAGATAGCTGAAGAGTGGATCTTGATGGATGAAAAAGAGAGGCCCCTGTCCAGCATCTCAGTTAAGTATTGTAGTATCTGAGGAATGTTTGGGACAAGAGGGTCAAGGCTGTGCACTTGGTTCCAGGCACAGAATCTCTTCCATTTATCCAAGTATGCTTTCCTAGTGCTAGGCCTTCTGGCCTCCAGAATGACATCCATAACAGCTTTGGAAAGCGGCATTGCTTGCTTGACTAAGGAATCTTCCATGTAGCTAGGTTTAAGGTCTTTAGCTGGCTGTGTAGTATTTGTTTGTAGTGCTGGGTCAGCAACTCTAGGATTTGAGGCAAAATCCAGGGTGGTTCTTGTACTAAGTTATTTTAGATTGGGTACCAGTGCTGGCGTGGCCAGTCTGATGCAATCAGTATAATTTTTGGCTCTTCCTGCCTGGCTTTTATGAGTACCTTTGGGAGGAGAGATAAAGGAGGGAAAGCGTATACTTGTAGTTTTTTCCAGCTGAATGAGAGGGCATCCACTTTCCATGCTTGTGGATGGTAGCCCCTTGTGGAGAATTTCTGTAATTGGCAGTTCTTTGGGGAAGCAAACAGATCTATGTCCAGGCTCCACCATTTTTATGTTATCATTCTAAATATTTGTGGATTCAGTTTCCAGTCATGCGGGTCCATAATGTTTCTGCTTAGGTTGTCTGCCAGTGTGTGTTTTTCTCTCCTGGCAGGAATTGTGCTTGCAGATGAACTTGGTAGTTTAGAGCTGTGTTCCACAAGGTCATGGCTTGTCTGCAGAGGGGTTAGGAGTGTGTGCCCCCCTTCCTTGTTTATGTACCACATAACTGTGGTGTTGTCTGTCTTTAGTAGTAATTTTCCTGGATGCAGTAGGTCCTTGAAGGCTATAATAGCATTTTGTACAGCTAACATCTCTTTTTGATGTGGAGATGTCTTTGCTCTGTGGGCCACTCGCCCTGGATACATTTTCCTGCCATGTGTGCTCCCCAGGCGTAATCAGATGCATCTGTTGTCAGTGTTTGCCTGGCTGTGGGTTGAGTGAAAGGCTGTCCCTTGTTGAGGTGACAACCTTGGGCCCACCATCGAAACTCCTGTTGTAGGCAAGGAATTACTGGTATAACTGTTTCCAAACTTTGACAGTGTTGACACTATACGCTCTTTAGGTACTATTGTAGTTTCCTCTTATGCAGTCTGGCATATGGAATTAGTAGTATGCAAGATGCCATGTAGCCCAAGGCCTGCAGAATTTTTCTTGCAGGGAGTTGGGTCGTTGTTGCCATTAATTGAAAATATTGAGTCATTTGTCCTTGCCTGTCTGGCGTGAGATAAGCCATCTGGGCAGTTGTGTTCAAGCTGGCACCCAGGAATATTATCTGTTGCAAGGGCACTAGTTTTGATTTCTTTTCGTTTACTGTGTACCCCAGGTAACTTAACTTTTTTTTACATACGCCAGATGCTTTAGTAGAATGTTCTTGTCTCTGCTTGAATCAGGCAGTAGTCCAGGTATGGATAAATTTGAATTCCTTTTTGCCTGCAAAATGCAATTACTGGTGCCAGGCATTTTGTTAAGACCCTGGGTGCAGTAGATAAGCCAAAGGGCAGTGCAGAGAATTGAAAGTGCATTTAACCAGCTAGAAATCTGAGGCATCTTCTGCAGTTTTGTCTGATAGGGACATGCAGGTATGCCTCTGAGGTCCAATGTCACGAGCCAAGCTTTCTTGCCCAGCATGGGAAGAAGCTGCTGTAGTGTCAACATCTTGAATTTTGGTACATCCAGGTAAGTGTTTAGTGTAGAAAGGTCCAGAATGGGTCTCCAAGCTTTGTCCTTTCTGGGAACAAGAAAGAGTCTTGAGTAAAATCATTGTCCTTGTTCCTGTGGTTGTACCTTTTGAATAGTTCATGTCCATGAGTGCTGTAATTTGTCTTTGAGCCTCTGCCCATTGATTTGGTGGCAGATTTGGCATTCCTTTAAGACTTGGCAGGGTGTGAAAATGGAACCTGTAACCTTAAGATACAATGTTGAGAACCCATTTCTCTTTGGTGATGCAATGCCAGTTGTGATAGAAAAGTGCCAGTTTTCCTCCTAAGGGGGCTGCCAAGAGAGAACTGTTTGGCAGCTATAGTGGAAAATCATTGAGTCTGTTTTTTTTTTATAAGATTGAGGCCTGTCTTCTTCTTTCTGGGCTGGTGTGCCCCACTGTCGAGGCCTGTAAGGGCCTTGCGTCTGACCTCTACCTCTTGGACGTCTGTATCTGCCACTTTGAGGTCTGAGACTGGAAAGGACGCAATTCTTTGTTGGCCAATTTCTGCTAAAACGAGGAGGCTGAACCTGTAAGAAATCTTCCACCGTTTGCATAGATTTTGTCTTATCCTCCATCTTCTTAAATACCTCCTCTGCCTTAACTCCAAACAGCACATCCCGCTGCAAAGGTGCATCCAATAATTTTACCTTAACATGATCTGGTAACGTATGTTCTTTTAACCAAGCATGCCTTCTAATGACAGAGCCTGTAACTGCTGCTCTACAGGAGGCCTCTGAGGAGTCAAATCCACATTGCAAAGTAGGTTTTCCCACTTGTTCAGCAGCATGCAATAAATCCTGAATTTCTTTTAAGTTAGGAGGATCCGAATTTGGAAGCATCTTTTGTTTCAACTGAGACAACAAAAATTGTTGATATTTTAGCACGTGAAACTGGCAATTCAAGGCTCTCATTGCTAATGTTGCAGGCATATATGCCTACTTTCCCCATCTGTCTAAAGCTCTGGAATCTCTGTCAGAGGGAACTGGGTTTTTTGCTGAAGAGACCTTAATCCCTTTGGTCCCTGAGAAATAGTTTCAGGGTCAGCAACAGGGGCTTTTGTACAGAAATTTGTGAGAGTCAGGGACTCTAATATCTATCAGGTTTAACTGGGGCTGGGGGTAAGGAGTCAGGGTTCAAACTGGATTCAGTGTACGCATCATCCACAATGTCTAAAACTGGCGGAATAGCAAGGGTTCTGTGTTGAGACAATAAAAGGAAGTCTCTGAGTCTTCTCTTGGATTCTGAGTAATCCTGACCTTCCCAATGGAAATGCTCCCTCATGGTATGTAAGGTCTCCCCAAAGGAGTAATCCTCAGGCGGAGAGGCTGACGAAATTGATTCCACAGCATCAGAATCCTCATAAGGGGGTAAAGAATATTCTAGGTCTGAGGAAGAGTCAGAGGAAATGGACACCTGGTCAGAAGATTCATAGTCTGCATCCTGTCTGGGCCTTTTATCAGGAGGGGGATGGGACCCCCTGATCAGGGTGATTAGGTCCTCGGCCATTTTTAGCATTTGTTTCTTAGGCATGGAAGCCTGTCCTGGAGAAAGTTGTGTCTGTTTCTTTGCTTTTAAGGGGGGCTTAGACTTAACAGAGGGTTTAATGATTAACTGGGTAGGTCTGAAAACACCCTCTGTAACTGTGGATTGCTCAGCTACTTCGATTCCCTCTAAGTTTAGGATCGGTAAGCTGAAGGCCTAGTGCGTCCGAAGGCCCAGCCAGCTCCACGTGGGAGTCGGATATGGTCTGTGGAAGCGGTCATCAATGGCTGCGTAGGTGCCTCACTGAAAACCGGAGAACTGGCAACTGACCTAGAAGAGGCCTAGTCAGTTTTGTGCCTCAGATGCCTGTCCTTGACCTTGCGCTTTTTATGCATTGCGGTCGTCGGAATTTCCAACAGCATGGTGTAATTTAATTTTCTACCAAAATAATGTCGGACAAAATCAAACAGACGTTTAATAGTGCACTTGTTAAACCTAGCACAAAACCGACAACCAATGACGTCATGGTCAGGGCCTAGGCATGGAATACAATAGGAGTGGAAATCCTTATGAGGTATTTGCTTCCCACAAGAAATACAGTTATTAACTTTTACTGACATCGGTCTGAGGCAAGAAAAAGTTTCCCCAATGTGGTACTTAGCTTTTTTAGAAGACTTCAGTTCTGGATTCGGAATGAAAATCTCAGGAGTCGGCCGACCGGCACTTGCGAACTGCTTCTGCTTCGGGCACCACGCGGCAAGAAAGACTGAAGAAAATGGCGTTGGCTGCATCTTATATACCCATCGTACTGATGTCAGGGAGGAGGAGACAGCAACCAACACCGGACCAAGACTTTGGAACTCTGGCCGACTGCGGGACCACCTGACGGCAGGATAACCCAAGTGTAATGACTGCAGCAGTGTAACACGATGAACATCCTGGACCACAGCAGTGAAGACACTAACATCTACATGTATGGTAGGTACAAAACTGTACTATGTTCATCGTGTTTCACTGCTGCAGTCATTACACTTGGGTAGAATCCCAAAGCTGAGTTTGGGTGGGTGGCTGGCTCTATAGAGGATTTGGTGTGGCTATGAGGCCCTGCAGCACTGCAGTGGCAAAGCCAGCTCTGGATCTAGAATAAAGAGGCAAATGGTAATGCTTGGTAAAGGTGTGCACTGAACTCGAACTTGCAGCTTCCAAGATATCTTTGGTAGGTACTCCTCTAAGGTAGGCAGTAGAAGTAGCAGTTGCCCTGGTGGAATGTGGTCTAATGTTAGATGGTACAGGTTTCCCATGCTGTGTGTAGCAGAACTGGATACAGTGTCCTATCCACTTTGAAATGGTCTGCTTTGAAATAGCCTTTCCCTGTGATCCTGCAGCATATGATACAAAACTGTTCAGTTTTTCTGAAAGCTTTTGTTTTGTCCAAGTAGAATCGTACTTGCCTGTGTATGTCCAAGGAATGTAGAAGTCTCTCCCCTTTATTCTGGGGATTTGGATAAAAGGTTGGCAAGTAAATAGTTTGGTTAAGAGCCACACTGGATACCACCTTAGGCATAAAGGAAGGGTTTGTCCTTAAATAAACCCCGTCTTGGTGGAAAATGATAAAAGGCTCCACTGCCGCCTGTAGTTCTGAGACTCTTCATGCCGAGGTTATTGCCAGAAGCAGAGCAGTTTTCCATGATATATATTTTAACTCAGCTGAATTGGTTGGTTCAAAAGGAGGCAAAGTGAGCTTTTTCAAAACGAAATTGAGGTCCCAAGTTGGTGTTGGTGCTCTCCGGGGCAATCTTATGTTTTTAGCCCCTCTGAGGTACTGCTTTAACAAAGCGTGAGAAAAAATAGGATCTGTGTTGTAATGAGCCGAGATGGCAGAAGCGTGAATCTTAATGGATGAGGATAGTCCTTTGTCCAGCATCTGTCAACTATTGTAGTATCTCAGGAATATTAGGGACCAGAGGATCAAGGTTTTGAGACTGGTTCCAGGCACAGAATCTCTTCCACTTTTCTGAATAAGATTTCCTGGTGCTAGGCCTCCTGGCCTCCAAAATGACATCCATAACAGCTTTAGAGAGAGAAGTTGTCTGTTTGGCTATTGAATCTTCCATGCAGCCAGGTTTAAAGTTTTCAGCTGACTGTGCAGTATCTGACTGTTTTGCTGAGGTAGAAGGTGTGGAATTTGAGGCAAAATCCAAGGTGGACCTTGAGCTAAGTTCTTTAAGATTGGGTACCAGTGCTGGCGTGGCCAGTCGGGAGCAATCCGAATCATCTGTGGTTTGTCTTGTCTGGCTTTTAGGAGTACCTTTGAAAGGAGAGGCAGTGGTGGGAAGGCATAAACGCTCAGGTTTTTCCAGCTGAACGAAAGAGCATCCACTTTCCATGCTTGTGTGTGATAAGTCCTTGTACAGAATTTTTGTAGGTGGCAATTCAGTGGAGAGACAAAGAGATCTATGTCCGGGCACCCCCATTTTTGCATTATCATGCTGAAAACTTGTGGATTTAATTTCCACTCGTGAGGATCCATGATGTTTCTGCTTAGGTCGTCTGCCAGATTATTTATTATTCCTGGCAGGAATTGTGCTTGCAGATGAACTTGATAAGTTATAGCAGTGTCCCACAAGGTCATGGCTTGCCTGCATAGGGGGTAAGAATGAGTGCCCCCTTGCTTGTTTACGTACCACATCACTGTGGTGTTGTCCGTCCTTATTAATAATTGTCCTGGATGCAGAAGGTCCTTGAAAGCTGTTAGGGCATTCTGTACAGACATCACTTTTTGATTGATGTGAAGAGGCATTTGTTCTGTGGTCCATTTCCCCTGAATACATTTTCCTGCCATGTGTGCTCCCCAGGCGTAATCAGAGGCGTCTATTGTTATAGTCAACCTGGCTGTGGGGAGAGTGAAAGGCTGACCCTTGTTGAGGTGACATGCCGGTGCCCACCATCAAAACTCCTGTTGTAGGCAGGGAATTAGAGGTATTACTGTCTCCAAGCTGTGTGAATGTTGAGACCAAACACTTTTTTAGGTACCATTGTAATTTCCTCATATGCAGTCTTGAATATGGAATTAGTAGAATGCAGGATGCCATGAATCCAAAGGCCTGCAGAATTTTTCTTGCAGGGAGTTGGGACTTTGTTGCCATCAATTGAAAATACTGAGTCAGTTGTCCTTGTTTGTCTGGCGTGACATAAGCCATCTGGGCCGTTGTATTTAAGCTGGCACCCAGGAATATTATCTCTTGTGAGGGCACTAGTTTTGATTTCTTTTTGTTTACTGTGTACCCTAGGTTTGATATTTTAATTTTTGCAACTGGTGTTTTGCTATTAATAGCAGTGAAGGTATTAGGTTGGACAATGTGACTCAATCTTTTATTAGATTTAAATCCGGCAACTGCAAAACTAAATTTGTTATATATATATTGCCTTATGCACAGTTTGTTCAGCGTTCTATATTGGAAAGACCGAGAGACAGCTGAACAAATGAATTTATGGTCATTATTATTCTATCAAAAAGAGAAATGAAAAAAACGCTCTTTATAGGCATATCAAACAATATAGGGCTGACCATCGATTTACGTTTGCAATAATTGATATAGTTAAACTTGACCCTAGGGGGGTGATCAGAAGGGCCACTTATCTTAGAGAAATGTGGTGGCAAATATATACTGATGCTGTATCCGCCCCAGGTTTGAACGATAGTGTAACTATCAAACCATTACTATATAGATTGAGTTATTAACCTTTATGTTTTATGCTTTTAATTTATTGCATTTTGTATAGATGAATGCTCAACGATAATTATTCATTAGATTACTTACTTTAATACATTTTTTTAATATATGTTTAGCTATTTATGTAGATATATGTTAACACAATCAAGTTTTGAGTGTATTAATTACAAAGTACTAAATGAGTATGTATAGCTTTAAATATTTTTGATTTACTTGGCGCCAAAGATTTTATATATACGGTTAGGAATCCAATATGGCTCTTAGTTATGATGAAGCCTGTATTACTTACGGGTGTAAGTGCTCAACCAGTTTTGTGTTTTATATCCAGTTTCGTGTTTTGTTTTGTATGAT
Source organism: Protopterus annectens (assembly GCF_019279795.1). Classification (NCBI taxonomy): domain Eukaryota; kingdom Metazoa; phylum Chordata; order Ceratodontiformes; family Protopteridae; genus Protopterus; species Protopterus annectens. The sequence continues at coordinate 1,313,397,726 of NC_056728.1, read as the reverse complement.
ATTACATTAAATCTGTGGATTTTTACCAGACGCTGCTTGCACGAGTTATTTTGGAACTTTATCTGGCTTCTCAAGTCTACATAGCGTGGCGTTAGCAGTCGAATAATGGCACACAAGGAGATTATCAAAAGGTAGAAAAACAGAAGCACGACCCAACATAAAGGGCACCTGAAAAACTTGAGAAAATCAACAGGAGATGGTGGATATCAGAAAAATTAGGAGTTAAGATTTTCTAAACTGCTGCTCTCAAAACTTTGCACTAATTAAAACCAAGCTCCTGAGGCATGATCCAAGTCTGCCCCAGGTTGGTGGCAAATGAGATCAGAGATATTGTAGGCTGACTTGGGAATTATGGGTAAAGGGAAGAGCATGACAGCTGGATTAAGTTTGAGGTATGCAGCAGAGTCAAATCAGAGGTTGGATCCTGACCCATAAGTTGAAGAATGAAAAGGACATCATCGGATCCCAAATTAGACAAGCAGTGGATGCGCTACTTTTTGGCACCTTCCATTCTGCTGTGAGGCTGCCTGAAAAATTACCCAGACATGGAAAATATGAATCCTTAGATTCTGAGGTGGACAAACACTGATACAAAGCATTTGACAGATGATCAGAGTGCCATGGGGAGAAAGAGAGAAGGGCAAAGAGGTGAACTGAAAATGCTCTTGTCCAGACAAGAACCCTCAAATTATTGCTTGCGGTGGGTTGCAGATGTCTACAGATATGCATCCTTGAAATCCAGTCTCAGACGGTTTAATGCTTACTCTTGGAAATTTGCTCATCCTGCATAAATGTGTAATGGGCTAGCAAAACAATCTTTATGCTCAAAAAAGTATTGAGTTAAATGCTATTCTTGGAAGGGACACCTCTCTAAGACTTGCATTGTAGGACCTGAGCCACACCAGTCTGGACCAGCAGGATATGATCTTGTAGGACTGGAAGTTTTTATGGAATGTTGGCAAGGCTTTGAACTTTACTGTGCATCCTAAGGAGACAATCTTCCTGACAAATCTATGTAATGTTATTTTGAACAAACTGACAAGTGGTAAAACCTTCCACAAAGGACATGGACTTTGGGAGGGAAACAGAGGATTTGATTTTGGAAATACAGTCAGTATTACTTGTTAATGCCTTGACGAGAAGCACACTTCTCCCTACCACTTAACTTTGCCCTTACCACCCTCTCAAGACCAGTTTCTTTTTGAAAGCCCTCTTCTATTTCAATTGGTCTACTTCAGATTGCTGTACCCTGGTACAGGAGGAGAAAATTAACTCACTATGGAGTTTACATAGTTTCCCCCTTCTCTTACAGTTTCTGATATTTTTCCTGTGCTGCTGTGACATCTACTGCATTATGCACACATTTTATGGCATTTTTTTTTACCTTAACAGCAATCCGAGCTACACTAATTTTGTCCTTTGTGACCTCATCAGTGTCTAATGCTATAGCCTCTTTTTGCTAGAGGATGCTTCCCGATACTTAATTTGAGCTAAACAATTAAAAGGACAAGTTTGAAAAAACATGCAAGTTTTAATAAAATGCATCTAGTACTCTGCTATTCTTGTTATTACGGAGTGCACTGAAACCCACAGTTTGAATCCTTTGACAGAATCCATAAAGACCATCAAATCAGTGACATGGGCACTTAAATAGTTTCTTGAGGTCTGCCATACGAGTTTTAAAGAAACTGATTCAAAGGCACTTCAAAAGTCTAGAATACCAAAGGCACTGCTGTAAATCATTCACAAAAAAAAAAAAAAAAAAAAGTAAAGACAGCTGCTGTGAGACTCAAGACACTTCAGAAAGCACAGTTGTGTACACTTACCATAAATGTAGATGTTCGAGTGTATTCTCTGTTGAAGTCATCACCTGTGGGTTATCCCAGCTGTGGTAGCCCTCGGCCGGCCTGAATACCAGAGTCAATGTTTTTCTGGGTCGGCCACTGTCGCTTGTGACTGACGTCAGGTAGTCAGTGCTATAAAGCAAGGCAAATCAACACCATTACATCAATTTATCTTGCCCTAACCCATCAGAAGCACAAGGGAAAGAAGTGATCTTGGCTAAAAGCCACACTGGGAAGCATGTGTCCCCCTAAAGGGAAATAAGAAAACGGGGGTGGAGGGAGGGAAAAGTACAGTTGTGTACCTACCATAAATGTAGATGTTAGAGTGTATTCACTGTTGCAGTCATTACACCAGGGTTATCCTGCTGGCAGACTACACGCAGTTGGCCAGAGTTCCAAAGTCTAGGTCCGGACGTCAGTGCGCCAGTGGTATAAAAGATGCAACCAACGCCATTTTCTTCAGTTTTTCTTGCCCCAGATGTCAGGTGCCCCCACATAGGAAGGCTGAAAAGAACAAATTATGCCAAAAAACATGTATGTACTAATACAAACATACCCTTCATCTACAAGCAAATACACCACATGGGTTGTATAGAGATGAGAGGTACAGAGAAGTCACAGCAAAGAAAAAAGGGGGATGATGGGTGGGTAACCTGGACTGCAACAGTGAATACACTCTAACATCTACATTTATGGTAGGTACACAACTGTACTATGTTCATGTTTCACTGTTGCAGTCATTACACTTGGGTTGAATCCCAAAGCTGAGATTGGGCGGCTGGGTCTAAATTATATTTGGAGAGACTACCAGGCCCTGCAGAACTGTAGTGGCAAAGCCTGCTCTGGATTTGGAGAAGAGACGTAAGTGGTAGTGCTTGGTAAAAGTGTGCACTGAACTCTAGGTTGCAGCTTCTAAAATGTCATTGGTTGGTACTCCTCTGAGAAAGGCTGCTGAAGTGGCTGCTGCTCTGGTAGAATGTGGCCTAATGCCCTTAGGCACTGATTTGCCATGCTGTGCATAACAGAAGCGAATGCAGTGTCCTATCCATTTTGAAATAGTCTGCTTTGTGATAGGCTTTCCTTGTGATCCTGCAGCATAGGCTACAAACGTTGCTCAATTTTTCTGAAAACTTTTGTTTTGTCGAAGTAGAATTGTAGCTGTCTGTGTATATCCAAAGTGTGCAGAAGTCTCTCCCCTTTATTCTGGGGGTTTGAGTAGAAAGTTGGTAAATGAATGGTTTGGTTCAGGGCCACATTGGAAACCACTTTTGGCATGAATGTTGGGTTTGTCCTAAAAGAAACTCTGTCCTGGTGAAAAATGATGAAAGGTTCCACAGCCATTAATGCATGTAACTCAGACTCTTCTTGCTGAAGTTATTGCTAGGAGCAGAGCAGTTTTCCATGATAAGAATTTTATATCAGCTGTGTTGGCTGGTTCAAAAGGAGGCAGTGTGAGCTTTTCTAAAACAAAATTGAGATCCCAATTTGGTATTGGTGCTCTCCTTGGGGGTCTTATGTTTTTTGCCCCTCTGAGGTATTGTAGTAAAGGATGCGAAAAAATAGGAGGTTCCGTATTGTAATGAGCTGAAATGGCAGAGGCATGGATCTTAATTGATGAGAAAGATAGACCCTTGTCCAGCATCTCAGTTAGGTACAGTAAAACCTGAGGTATATTTGGAACAAGTGGTTCGAGCACTTGTGCCCTGGTTCCAAGCACATAATTTCTTCCATTTTTCTGCATAAGATTTCCTAGTGCTGGGCCTCCTGGCTTCTAAAATGACATCCATAACAGCTTTAGAGAGAGAGGTGCAGTCTGAGCGGCTATATTACCTGCCATGCTGCCAGATTTAAGGTTCTGAGTTAAGTGCAGAATCTGATTGTTTTGTTGAGTCAGAAAATGAGGAATTTGAGGTAAAGGCCATGCTGGGCCTTGAGACAAGCTCTTTAGGATTGGGTATCAGTGCTGGTGTGGCCAGTCTGGGGCAATCAGGATCAATTTTGGCCTCTCATCTGACTTTTAGGAGCACCTTGGTAAGAAGGGGCATTGGAGGGAAGGTATAGACTGTCAGGGCTTTCCAGCTGAATGATGGAGCATCCACTTTCCATGCTTGAGAGTGATAAGTTATTGTGCAGAATTTCTGTAGTTGGCAATTGTGAGGGGAGGCAAAAAGATCTATGTCGGGGCGTCCCCATTTCCTTGTTATCATGCTGAACACCTGTGGATTTAGTTTCCATTCGTGAAGATCCATGAGATTTCTGCTTAGTTCGTCCGCCAGTGTATTTTTTGTTCCCGTCAGGAATTGTGCCTGCAGATGTACTTGATAGGTCAGTGCTGTGTTCCACAAAGTCATGGCTTGCCTGCATAGGGGGTAAGAATGTGCCCCCTTGCTTGCTTATGTACCACATAACTGTGGTATTGTCCATCTTTATTAGTAGTTGTCCTGGATGTAGTAGGTCCTTGAAAGCTGTCAGGGCATTCTGTACAGCTAGCATCTCTTTCTGATTGATGTGAAGATGCATTTGTTCCTTGGGCCAAGTGCCCTGAATAATTTTCCTGCCATATGTGCTCCCCAGGCATAATCCGATGCATCCATTGTTATTGTCTGCATGGCTGTGGGTAAGGTGAAAGGCTGTCCCTTGTTGTGGTGACAGGCCTGGGACCACCATTGAAACTCTTGTTGTAGGCAGGGAACTAACGTTATGATGGTCTCCAGGCTGTGGCAATATTGAGTCCAAACACTCTTTAGATACCATTGCAGTTTCCTCATATGCAGTCTTGCATATGGAATTAGTAGAATGCAGGACGCCATGAAGCCCAGGGCCTGCAGAAATTGTCTTGCAGGGAGCCGAGTCTTTGTTGCCATCATTTGAAAGTAATGAGTCAGTTGCCTTTGTCTGGTGTGAGATAAGCCATCTGGGCAGTTGTATTTAAGCTTGCACCCAGGACTATTATCTCTTGAGAGGGCACTAGTTTTGATTTCATTTCGTTTAATGAGTAACCTAGGCAAATTAGTAATCTTTGTACAAACACCAGATGCTTGAGAAGAATGTCCTTGCTCTCTGCTTGAATAAGGCAGTCGTCCAAGTAGGGATATATATGAATTCCTTTTTGTCTGCAAAATGCAATTACTGGTGCAAAGCATTTTGTGAAGACCCTGGGCACAGTAGATAAGCCAAAGGGCAGTGCAGAGAATTGGTAATGCATTGAGCCTGCTATGAATCTGAGGTATCTTCTGCAAGATTGCCTGATTGGGACATGCAGGTATGCCTCCTTGAGGTCCAAAGTAACTAGCAAAGCCTTCTTGCCCAGCATGGGTAGAAGTTGTATTTAACATTTTGAATTTTTGAACATTCAGGAAAGTATTTAGGATTGACTGGTCTAGTACTGGTCTCCAGGCTTTGTCCTTTCTGGGTACTAAGAAAAGTCTTGAGTAAAATCCTTGCCCCTGCTCTTGCTGTGGTACTCTGAATAGCTCCCATGTCCATGAGAGCAGCAATTTGTTTTTGTGCCTCTGCCCATTGGTTTTGTGTCAGGTCCGGCATACCTTTTGATTTTGGAAGCGTGTGAAAGTGGAACCTGTAACCCTGAGAAACAATATTCAGTACCCATTTGTCCTGGGTGATTATGTGCCAATTTTTTGAGAAAAGTGCTAGCTTTCCCCCTAGGGGTGCTGCCAAAAGGTAAGTGCTTGGCATCTGTAGAGGGAAGTTATTAGGACGGTTACCTATAAGGTTATGATTTGGCTTCTCCTCCTTTGGGGGCTGAAGCACCCCATTGTTTAGGTCAGTTGTACCCTTGGGGGCTGAGATCTGCCTCTTGGGCATCTGTATCTGCCTCTTTGTGGCCTGTCTTGACACCGGAAAGGACCAATTTTTTGAAGGCCAGTTTCTGCTAAACCTAGGCCGTTGAACCTGTAAGAAATCTTTTACTGTCTGCATTGATTTTGCTTTATCCTCCACTTTCTTTAACACCTCTTCTGCCTTAACACCAAAGTATCATGCTGTAGTGCAGCATCTAATAATTTTACTTTAACATGTTCAGGTAAACTGTTCTTTCAACCAAGCATGCCTTTGAATAACAGAGCCTGTAACTGTGGCTCTACAAGAAGCCTCTAATGAATCAAAACCACATTGTAGAGTATGCTTTCCCACTTGTTCAGCTGCATGCAACAAATCCTGCATTTCCTTACTGTCAGGACTTTGAGTTTGAAACCATTTTCTGTTTTAACAAGGACATGAGGTACTGTTGATATTTAAGCATGTGAAACTGGCTATTTAAAGCCCTTACAGCTAATGTAGCAGAAGTGCAATCTTTTTTATCCCCATCTAACCAGAGCTCTGGAGTCCCAATATCCAAGGGGACAGGATTTTTTTAGCAGTGGAAGCCTTAATCCCTTTAGGACCCTGAGAAATTGTTTCTGGGTCTGCAGCAGGATTTTTGTAAAGAAATTTATGAGAGTCAGGGACCCTGTAGTACCTGTATGGCTTGACTGGTGCAGGGGGTAAAGAATCAGGAGACAGACTGGATTCAGAGAAAACATCAACAATATCAAGCACAGGGGGAATAGCCAGGGGTCTGTGCTGAGGCAATAAAAGAAAGCCTGAGCCTTTTCTTGGATTCTGAATAATCCTGGCTTTCCCAATGGAAATGCTCCCTCATGGTGTGCTGGGTTTCGTCAAAAGAATAATCCTCAGGCGGAGAAGCTGAAGGTATAGACTCTTCTGCATCAGAGTCCTCATAGGGAAGGAGAGAATATCCCTGATCAGAAGAGGAATCAGAGGAAATTGAAACCTGGTCAGAGGAATCATAGTCAGTGTGTCTTGCCTAGGCCTTTTGTCAGGAGGGGGATGGGAACCCCTGATTAAAGTAATTAGGTCTTCGGACATTTTAAGCATCTGTTTCTTAGGCATGGATGACTGTTCAAGAGAATGCTGTACTTGTTTCCTTGTCTTTAATGGTGTTTTTGACTTTGCCTTGGCTGCTGTAGTGGACTTAATCGTAAGCTGTGAAGGTCTGAAAACACCCTCAGAAGCTGATGCCTGCTCAGCAGCTCTGGACCCATCTGAGGGAATAGTTTCCGTAGGCCCAATACCTTGAGTTTCACAGGCCTTGGTGTCTCCACGTGACTGTCTGATACGGCCTGTGGCTCTGAGGTAGTGGGTGTCAGGTGCTGCGAAAGCACCTCACTGAGAACCGGCGACTGGCCTAGAAGAGGCTTCGTAGTCTGTTCTGGACCTCGGATGCCTGTCCTTTTCTTTGTCTTTGCATTTTTTTTTATAAATTCCGGTTGTCAGTTGTTTCATCAGCATTATGTAATTACACCTTTGGCCAAAATAATGTAAAGCAAAATCAAACCGACGTTTAATAGTGGGTTTGTTGAATCTAGCACAAAACCGACAATTAGTAACGTTGTGGTCAGGGCCTAGGCAAGGAATACAGTAAGACTGAAAGTCCTTATGAGGTATTTGCTTCCCACAAGAAATACAATTAACTTTTACGGACATCGGTCTGGAGCAAGAAAAAGTTTCCCCAACGGGGTACTTAGCTTTATTGAAGACTTCGGTTCAGAAACTCAATTTTGAAAATCTCAGGAGTCGACCGGCACTTGCGAACTGCTTCTGCTTCGGGCACCGCGCCAGCAAGAAAGACTGAAGAAAATGGCGTCGGTTGCATCTTTTATACCCCTGTTGCACTGATGTTAGGGAAGAGGCGACCGCAACCGACGCTGGACCTAGACTCGAACTCTGGCCGACTACGGGTAGCCTGCCAGCAGGATAACCCTGGTGTAATGACTAACAGTGAAACACGAACATCCAAAACTGCAACAGTGAATATACTCGAACATCTACATTTATGGTAAGTGTACACAACTGTACTATATTCTTCATGTTTCAATGCTGCAGTCATCACCTGTGGGAGGATTCCCAAAGCTGAGATAAAGGGTGGAAGGAAGGACAGAGTCTTAGGTATGGGTCAGGAGGCCCTTGCAGAATTGCAGAGGCAAACTTTGCCCGCGACATCGAAAAGAGAGGTAGGTGGTAATGCTTTGTAAAGGTATGGACAGAGGTCCAGGGGGCCACTTCTAAAATGTCTCTGGGTAGGTACTCCTCTGGGGAAGGCAGTGGAAGCTGCCCTAGTGGAGTGGAAACGGACTGACCTAGGGCTGGGTTCCCCATGTAGTCTGTAGCAGAAATGGATACAGTGTGAAATCCAACTGGAAATGGTTTGTTTGGATATGTGCTTCCCCTCTGACCCTGAGGCAAAACTTACAAAAAGCTGGTCAGTTTTTCTGAATGGTTTAGTGCGGTCCAGATAGTATCCGTGTTGTCTGTGCACATCTAGTGAGTGTAGAATTCTTCCCCCCTTGTTTTGGGGGTTGGGAAAGAAGGTGGGAAGGTGTATGGCCTGGTTAAGGGTCACATCAGATACCACCTTGGGCATAAAGGAGGGATTAGTCCTTTAGGGAGACTCTGTCTGCATGGAAAACTATGAAGGGCTTGACATCCATGAGAGCTTGAAGTTCTGAGACCCTTCTGGCAGAGACAACAGCTAGTAGGACGACAATCTTCCAGGAGAGGTACTTCAATTCTGTTGAAGCGGCAGGTTCAAAAGGAGGTAAGGGTAGTTTCTCTAACACAATTCAGATCCTAGGGTGGAGTAGGAGGTCTTCTGGAAGGCCTGACATTAGAAGCTCCCCTGAGGAATTGCTTAACCAAAGGATGAGAGAAAAGGGGTGGGTCGGAATCATAATGGGCAGAGATGGCAGAGGCATGGATTTTAATAGAGGCGAAGGAGAGACCACTATTGAGCAACTCTGCTAAGTAATCTAGGATGAGAGGGTTGGAAGGTACTGGCCCCCTTTTGATTGGTTTCCAGGAGCAGAATCTTTTCCATTTTCCTGCATAAGATTTTCTTGTGGCAGACTTCTGGCCTCTGTGATGATGTCCCGGACTTGTTTGCTTAACAGTGACTTCTTGTTAGTTTTTAGTGTATGAGCCATGCTTAAAGTTTGAGAGTCTGTAGGTCTGGGTGCAGTATCATCCCCCTCTCCTGGGTCAAGAGGTCTGACCTTAGAGGAAGCAGCTTAGAGGGCTGTAAGGTCAGACTGCGTTGTAAGGGGTACCCAATGTTGTCTGGGCCAATATTAAGCGATGAGGATGGCGTTTGGTCTCTCCTCTCTTATTTTGTTCAGAACCTTGGGAAGAAGGGGCAGAGGAGGTTGTGTGTACACAAAGAGGGAGCTGCAGGGGAAGGTCAAGGCATCCATTGTCCACGCTAGGTGGTGATGCTCCCTGGTGCAAAACTTGTGCAGCTGGTGGTTGTGGTGCAAGGCAAAGAGGTCTACCTCTGTGGTCACCCACTCCTGGGTGATTTGCAGAAAGATTCCTCTGTCTAGCTGCCATTCATGGGGGTCCAGTAAGTTTCTGCTTAGGTGGTCTGCCAATGTGTTGCTAATTCCTGGTAAGTACTGGGCAAGTAGGTGTAGCTCCATGGAGGTGGTAGTAAGCCATAGACTCATGGCTAACTTGCACAGGGGATAAGACTGGGTGCTCCCCTGCTTGTTGATGTACCACATTACCTTGGTGTTGTCTGTTTTAATAAGGAGGTCCCCCCTGGCCTGAGAAGGGGTTGGAAGTAAGTGTTTTGCACTGCCATCATGTCTTTCTGGTTGATGTGCAAGTGAAGATGCTGGGCATTCCAAAGGCCTTGGGTACAGCTGCCTGCTAGGTGAGCACCCCAAGCTATGTCTGCGGTGTTGGTGGTGATTGGCCGAAAGGGAGGAGGATGAAGGGAAGACCCTTGTTCAAGGCACAGGCCTCTGGCCACCAGAGAAATTCGGCCCTTGTGCAAGGGATCAGTGGAAGGGTTGTCTCTAGGGACTGCGTGCTGACACCAAAGGTTCTTTAAGTGCCACTAAATCTTTCTCATGTGAAGCCTGGCGAGAGGGATGAGAAGAATGCAAGATGCTATGTATCCCAGGGCTTGCAGGAACTTTCTCGCAGAGAGGTGACTTCTGCAAGCCAGCAGGGTGAAGTAGATATGCAGGAAACTCTGCTTTTCTGGGGATAGAAAGGCCATTAGGGTTGCTGTGTCTAGCACAGCTCCCAGGAAAAAAATTTTCCTGGGTGGGGCTTTGCTTTGATTTTTTTCTCGTTGATGGTGAACCCTAGGGAAGTTAGGTGTTTTTTGTCAAAGGGAAGATCCTGGAGCAACTTTTCTTTGCTGTTTACCTGAATGAGGCAGTCGTCCAGGTAATGGTAAATCTGTATATTTCTCTATCTGCAGGAAAGCTATAGCCAGGGCCAAGCATTTGGTGAATACTCTGGGAGCAGTAGGTAAGCCAAACGGCAATGGGGAGAATTGAAAGTGCTGATTGCCTGCTCTAAAGCGCAGGAATTTTCTGCACGATTCTTTGATGCTGAGGAACTGTAGTCAGAAGAGTAGACTTCTGAGGCATACTGGACTCTGAAAAGGTCTCGACAGAGGCCTGCGTAGAAAGTAAATCGGGCATCAGGGGCTGGGAAAGTGCCTCAGTGAATTCCGGAGAACTGACGACTTGCTTAGCGGTAGCATCGTCGGAAGGCTTAGCCTTGTGTGGCCTGTCTCTTATTTTAAGTTTTTTCGGAATGTCGGCGGATTGTCAGCTAACAGACACCATATTAGAATTCGAAGGAATATGGAAGTGATTGTCTACAAAAAGAGCTCTACAGGGAATGGTTCTCGCATTAAATAGGGCACAGAACCGGCAACGAGGGATGTTGTGGTCTGGGTCTAAACAAGTAATGCACTAAGAGTGAAAGCCTCTGTGTGGGATCTGCTTTCCACAGGCAAAACTTTTTTAAACATCGGTTAGAGCAAGAAAAAAGGGTCCCCCAACAGGGTACTTAGCTTTAGATGTTTTCAGCTGAAATTCGACTTCTGGTAGTGACCGACCAGCACTCGTGCGAACTGCTTCTGCTACAGGCTCAATGGCAAGAAAGACTAATGTAATGACATCAGCTGCCTTGCTTTATAGTACTGATGACCTGACGTCAGACTACAGGCGACAGCAGCCGGCGCACAAAAACATTGACTCTGGTATTCGGGCCAGCTGAGGGCTACCACAGCAAGGATAACCCATGGGTGATGACTGCAACAGTGAAACACGAAGAACATCCTCACTTCAAATGTTCCATAAGGTTAAGTGTTTCTGCAAAACAGATGTCCAGCAGGGATCCTGATCATTATCCTCTACCACTGTCTTGGCACAAGGGACACTGATGCAATAAACAAGCCAGATTCTCAACTCCCTCAAAATATGAAGAGTCAGGAGTGCTTTTCTTCACTTTTACTGAGCAGCTGCTCCTGACATATAGTTTCACAGCTTGGGGGCTAATTCTAAGTCACGAAAACAAATATTTCTCCATAACCCTGAGATAAAGGAAGGAAGATGGACAGGGCAGACAAAAGGAAAATGTCCAACACCAAAGAAATGGGAGACCTCTGACAGATGTGCAGAAAGGCTTAATAGCTGGTGGGCCCCTCAAGGACCTCCTGCATACAAACCAGTGGGCTATCCTGGGGAGGGACCTACCTTACAGCACAGCAAGCATCCATCAATAGCACCTGGAAATATGCACCAGACCACAGATTTTGCTTGTTTTGATGCAGACCTGGTCAACACAAGATCCTTCTGTCCATCTCTGAAGGGGTCACAACAGAAGACAGACTAGATCCAAGTCATAGAATCAGAGGTAGAGAAGATACTTTTTCATCTGAAAATACACCCTTGGGTCTCAGGGTACAAAAGCAGCATTTCTATGGTCTCACTTTCCAATCTGCTTGCTTGTTCCTTCATGGACCAATCTTTTGGGCTTCTCCATTCTTCTAAATCCCCCCTTTTTAATTAAGGTTTTCCTACAAAAACTAGCAGAAGCCCCCAAGAGACAACCTTTCCTTGTGCTAACAGCAGTAACTCTGGCTTAAGTCACTTTTTTATTAAAAGTAGTATCATGCTCATACAGCAGATCTGATGCTTCGGTCAAACAAAATTAAGTACAGCAAATAATCTAAATGGATTTTTTTCTTCCACATGTACATTAACCAGGGACAGTGTCAATCAAGAAATAGTAATTGACGCAACCTGAAGTGAAAAAAAAAAACACAAATACAATCCAACTTCAACAGTTATATGAGAAATTCCCAAACTGCTACTGTATTCTCTCTCAGAGCTGTACAGAATGTACTGATCAAGAGACAGATTGATGAAAAGATAGTTTCTTGCAGCAAAAAAGTAAATGTCATGGGCAGATCTGCTCTCCCTTTCAGCCACACATCCAACATTGTGGGCTATGTGATGACGTCAGCAAAGTTCTTGAAGGCAGACTGGAAAGCAAACAACCACCTATAGCCAAGTCACATTAAAAATATAATCCATCAGCAGTTACCTCCAAGATGAAAACAGCAAGCTCTAAAGGTAAACTACTTTCTAGCTGCAGCAAATAATTTTTATAAAACAAGTAAATGCACAGGCTTAGGATGAGTACCAAAACGGGAAGAACAGATGACATTTAACTTTTCAAGGTGACTACTTAAACAGGAAAAATGAAGACCTGGACAGTTACTTTTCTCAAATGTTGATAAAATAAAAATAGCCATGCTATTCTAAATAACGGAGACAGCATTCTGCACCAATTATGTGGTGATAACGTCTGAAAAATATTTTCCTCATGTAACAGAGTAAAGACATGTATGTAACAGGAGCTGCACGCTACCACTCATACCATATGAATTCAACAACATAAGCAAAGATTACCTGTCCTCAAACTTCAAAAGATTTTGAAAAGTTGACCATCGCCCAGTTAATAGTTTACTTGGAAGGTGATCTACTTATCAGTTTTTAACATGGTTTTCAGAAAAAAATAATTTACATTTTCTGCCTTTGCTATTCCAACTGAATGGCCCTATCAAACTTATATGACTTTTCCAAATATGTATTTTGATTATGTGTGGGTCCTGTAAAAGAATTTATCGAACATAACTTGTCTTGACATTCCAATATGCCTGGCCAATTTTAAGCAATGGTAAATGTTGATGCCATTAAATGGTGCTCCTCTTTTTCCAAAAGAAATTGCTGACCCAAAATAAGACACCATTATACCCTCTCTGCTTCTTTATAGTGAAGTACTTGGGCGCTTTTCTGACGCACTTTTTACTTGGTCATAATAAATATCTTACTGGATATACAATCGGCATATTAGCCTATCAGGGCTGCATCATTTTGTTCACCTCTAGTTAAAGGTGGTGAAAGTTGCTTTCTAAACCTTACATGATAATTTTATTAATGCAGTGATGCATAATATGCAAAATAATTCTTTAAAAATCTAAAATTATCTTCTCATTTTACGATTCCACTGCTGACTAATGATAATACATTCATTAACCAGGAAGGCCCACAGTTGTTGTAGGTCACAGAGTAGCAAAACAAGGTCTGAGTGAATCCATGGCTGTAGCACAGGCTACAGACTATTTAACAATGGTTTACAAATTGAATTGGTTGACAAGTTTGCTTATTTAAAACTTGCTCTTGCTTATTCAGTGTCTTTAAAAAGTAGAGAGATATTTTGCACTCAAATTTTAACCAATTAGCTTATATTCCCCATTAAACCTTCAGATGTTGAAATGATGTTTATTATGTAATTCACAATGTTTTCCCATTTTTGGTAATTTGATCTTTTATTTTACATGTAGAAAGATTTACTTTAAGTATTAGTAACATACTGTTTTACATTACACACTATAGCAGCCTCATTTCACACCAACATATGACTTAGAGCCGCTACCTTTTGATTAATAAAATAAAAAGTATTTTTTGTCACTGTTGCACTTAAAGTTTCCCCATCAGGAGATTCCATATTCTGCATCTCAATTTTGTGAGCTACTTACAGAAAAAAAAAATACATATCCATCTCTTCACCAAGACTAAGCAGCATTAACAGTACATGCTGTAGAGAAATGTCTCCCCAAAACGACTGCTCCTCTGGAAAAAACCTGCAGCTCATGTGAAGCAGAGCTCCTCATTGACCCTATTCAAGCGCAACCTAGACAAATAGATGGGAGAGTGCAAATTCACTCCGGGGTGGCACCCATGTCCCTCATGGATTGGGAGGGGAGGGGTGCAGTGTCGACCATAGGCTAACTCTACTTCAAACTATGTCCACTTAAGGATAATTGGAGTAACCTGGGATTAATATGGCTAGGCTTGTAAGGGCTCTACGGCTACTAGCCTAGTAACTTCAAATGAACCCAAAACACCTAATTGTTTGAGATGCTGTAGGAAATAAATTTATCCTGTTATTTTGTTCTACTTTTGTATTTAAGAAAGCACTTTTCATCTACTTTAACCTTTCCTCTTAAAAAAAAACTGTTTTAATGTTGTTGATCTTTCATTCACTGTAAAAATATCACAGTAACCTTGACTATGTGCAAGTAAATTCAAAACAGTGAACCCACTAAACGTAAAACCTTTTCAAAATGCTCAGTAACAACAAAATCACCACTTCTACAAAAATTAAGACACCACTTCTGTTTCATGTGTAGCTTCCTCCAATACAATGCACTGTGGTAAGCTGTTTAAAAGTAAAACAAGGAACACAAGTCTACTTTCTCTGCATTTTTAAAAGCAATACTACTACCAAAATTATTCTGTACATCAATCAGAATATTTACATAACTTGAGTGCTGAGTAGAAGAGAACAAAGAAACAGTTCTGTTTTTATCCTGGGCATTTAGTTCTGCAGAAAAAAATTCTGATGTATATAACAGTGCTGGAATCAGCACTAGATCCAAGTCATGTCACAGAGTTTTAAAAAATTAAATATACGACCACGAATTAAAAACTGTAATAATGAAAATTTTTCTTCCCCTTTTGAAAAAAAAAAGTTCACAGGCACAAGAATGACAACAATCACATAAACAATGTACTTTCAATTCTAAATCACAGAGAAATGGCATAAAATGATCTCCCCATATAAAAAACCTGAATGTTTTCAAAGTCTTTGCCTTCTCATCCATTATGATGTCCTTTTTTTTTTTCTTTTTAAATAATGAACATTTAAAAATGGGTATGTAAGACAATTTTGCTTTTAAACCCATTTAATGACTCGGTGACAAACACGATGAAGGCCCTCCCCTACCGTTCTTCAGATTTTTCTTAAAGAATGACTGCAGCTCAATCAACAGTGCACAGACTTCACTTCCCACAAAAAGGGCAGAGACGCTTAAACCCAGGCCTCCAACTATGGCTGCTAAATAGTATGACTCTTTCCATTTTCTCAAGTTTGTCATATTTTAGGAAAAAATATAGTCAGGTAATAGTTGATGGCAGAAGCTCTATCTGATCCATGTGTTCTTATAGGAAAAACTGGCTGCTAGGGTTTAAATTTCTTCCCACTGTTTCTCCCACTGTCTTCTACTGGATCTTCCTCCAATTTCCTCTTGTTGCAATCCTGCTGGCTACTTAAAGGACGAGGTTGAAATGTGACAATGATGCATGTCATGTTGTCACACCCTGTTCCATCCCCAGAGGTGTCTGGTGCCAAACACTGGTCAAGTAACTAAAAACAGAAAAGGAAAATAAAATAAGGAAACCAAAACATATTGCTACAATGCTAAAAGATAAACTCAAATCAAAGTAAAAAAGTACAGTTTTGTATCTACCATAAATGTAGATGTTAGAGTGTAGACACTGCTGCACTCATTACACTTGGGTTATCCTGCTGTTAGGCGGTCCCCACAGTCGGCCAGAGTTCCAAAGTCTTGGTCTGGCGTCGGTTGCTGTCACCTCCTCCCTGAAGTCAGTGCGACAGGGGTATAAAAGATGCAGCAGACGCCATTTTCTTCAGTTTTTCTTGCCCCAGATGTCAGGTGCCTCTAAATATGTAGGCAATTCCAATTGCTAATAAGACGTACATAAGAAAAGCAAAAAACAACTTACAGCTACCAGCAAATACTCCCCATAGGTAGTAAGGGTAGAAGACATAGGTACGCACCAGTCAGTATGAGGGAAGGAGGGAGGGTAACCAGAACTGCAGCAGTGTCTACACTCGAACATCTACATTTATGGTAGGTACAAAACTGTACTATGTTCATCGTGTTACACTGCTGCAGTCATTACACTTGGGTAGAATCCCAAAGCTGAGGGAGGGTGGCTGGTCCTATAGGGCATTAGGGGTGGCTATAAGGCCCTGCAGCACTGCAGTGGCAAAGCCAGCTCTGGATTTAGAGTATAGAGGCAAATGGTAATGCTCGGTGAAGGTGTGTACAGAACTCCAAGTTGCTGCTTCCGTGGTAGGCAGTTGAAGTGGCTCTTGCCCTGGTGGAGAGAGATCTAATGCTGCTATGTACCGGTTTTCCATGGCATATGTAGCAGAAACGTATACAATGTCCTATCCATTTTGAAATAGTCTGTTTTGAAATGGCTTTTCCCTGTGCTCCTGCAGCATATGCTACCAATAATTGCTCAGATTTTCTGAAAGCTTTGGTTTTGTACAAGTAGAAGTGTAACTGCCTGTGAATGTCCAAAGAGTGCAGTAGTCTCTCCCCTTTATTCTGTGGTTTAGGATAAAAAATTGGCAGGTGAATAGTTTGGTTTAGAGCCACACTGGATACCACCTTTGGCATGAAAGTAGGGTTAGTTCGTAAGGACACCCTGTCCTGGTGGAAAATGAGGAAAGGTTCCACTGCCATTAGTGCCTGTAATTCTGAAACTCTTCATGCTGTTATTGCCAGGAGCAGAGCAGTTTTCCAAGAGATATATTTTAATTCTGCTGTGTTGGCTAGCTCAAAAGGAGGTAAAGTTAGCTTCTCCAAAAACAAAGTTGAGGTCTCAAGTTGGAGTAGGTGCTCTACGGGGCAGTCTTATGTTTTTAGCCCCTCTGAAGTACTGTTTTAACAGAGGATTAAAGAAAATTGGTGGATCCATGTTGTAATGAGCAGAGATGGAAGAGGTGTGGATCTTGATGGATGAGAAGAAGAGTCCTTTGTCCAGCATCTCAGTTAAGTATTGCAATATCTGAGAAATGTTTGGGACAAGAGGGTCAAGACTGTGAGCTTGGTTCCAGGCACAGAATCTCTTCCATTTATCCGAACAGGCTTTCCTGGTACTAGGCCTTCTGGCCTCCAGAATGACATCCATAACAGCTTTGGAGAGCGGCACTGCTTGCTTGACTAAGGAATCTTCCATGCAGCTAGATTTAAGGTCTTTAGCTGGCTGTGTAGTATTTGTTTGTTGTGCTGAGTCAGCAGATGTGGGATTTGAGGCAAAACCCAGGGTGGTTCTTGTGCTAAGCTCCTTATGATTGGGTACCAGTGCTGGCGTGTCCAGTCTGGTGCAATCAGGATCATCTTTGGCTCTTCCTGCCTGGCTTTTATGAGTAACTTTGGCAGGAGAGGCAGTGGTGGGAAAGCGTACACTTGTAGGTTCTTCCAGTTGAATGAGAGGGCATCCACTTTTCATGCTTGTGGATGGTAACTCCTTGTGCAGAATTTTTGTAGCTGGCAGTTTATTGGGGATGCAAACAGATCAATGTCCAGGCTCCACCATTTCTGTGTTATCATTCTGAATATTTGTGGATTCAACTCCCATTCGTAGGGATCCATGATGTTTCTGCTTAAGTCGTCTGCCGGTGTGTTTTTCTCTCCTGGCAGGAACTGCGCTTGCAGATGAACTTGAGGGCTTATAGCTGTGTTTCATAAGGTCATAGCTTGTCTGCAAAGGGGGTAGGAGTGGGTGCCCCCTTGCTTATGTACCACATAACTGTGGTGTTGTCTGTCTTTAGGAGTAGTTGTCCTGGATGCAGCAGGTCCTTGAAAGCTATAATCGCATTTTGTACAGCTAGCATCTCTTTTTGATTGATGTGAAGATGCCTTTGTTCTGCGGTCCACGTGCCCTGAATACATTTGCCTGCCATGTGTGCTCCCCAGGCGTAATCAGATGCATCTGTTGTCAGTGCTTGCCTGGCTCTGGGTTGTGTAAAAGGCTGTCCCTTGTTGGTGACAAGCTTGAGCCCACCATTGAAACTCCTGTTGAAGGCAAGGGATTAGGGGTATAACTGTTTCCAAACTTTGACAGTGTTAAGACCATACATTCTTTAGGTACCATTGTAGTTTCCTCATATGCAGTCTGGCATATGGAATTAGTAGTATGCAGGATGCCATGTAACCCAAGGCCTGCAGAATTTCTCTTGCAGGGAGCTGGGTCTTTGTTGCCATCAACTGAAATTATTGAGTCAGTTGTCCTTGTTTGTCTGGCGTGAAATAAGCCATCTGGGCCGTTGTGTTCAAGCTGGCACCCAGGAATATAATCTCTTGTGAGGGCACTAGTTTTGATTTCTTTTCGTTTACTGTGTACCCCAGGCAACTTAACTTGTTTACAAACACCAGATGCTTTAGAAGAATGTCCTTGCTCTCTGCTTGAATCAGGCAGTCGTCCAGGTACGGATAAATATGAATTCCTTTCTGTCTGCAAAATGCAATTACTGGTGCCAGGCACTTTGTGAAGACCCTAGGCGCAGTAGATAAGCCAAAGGGCAGTGCAAAGAATTGGTAGTGCATTGAACCAGCTATGAATCTGAGGTATCTTCTGCAGTTTTGTCTGATAGGGACATGCAGGCATGCCTCTGAGGTCCAAAGTCACAAGCCAAGCTTTCTTGCCCAGCATGGGAAGAAGCTGCTGTAATGTCAACATTTTGAATTTCGGAACATCCAGGTAAGTGTTTAGAGATGAAAGATCCAGAATGGGTCTCCAGGCTTTGTCCTTTCTGGGTACCAGAAAGAGTCTTGAGTAAAATCCTTGTACTTGCTCCTGTGATGGTACCTTTTGAATAGCGCTCATATCCATGAGTGCTGTAATTTGTTTTTGAGCCTCTGCCCATTGATTTGGTGGCAGATTTGGCATTCTTTTTAACCTCGGCAGAGTGTGAAAGTGTAACCTTGAAATACAATGTTGAGAACCCACTTGTCTTTGGTGAACATTTGCCAATTGTGGTAGAAGAGTGCCAGTTTTCCTCCCAAGGGGGCTGCCAAGAAGGATTTGTTTGGCAGCTGTAGTGGGAAGTCATTGGAGCTGCTTTTTATATGGTTGTGGCCTGTCTTCCCCTTCTTTCTGGCCTGATGCAACTCATTGTCGAGGCCTGTAAGGACCTTGTGTTTGACCTCTACCTCTTGGACATCTGTATCTTCCCCTTTGAGGTCTGTCTGTAATTGGAAAGAGATTCTTAGTTGGCCAGTTTCTGCTAAATCTAGGAGGCTGAACCTGTAAGAAATCCTTCACCGTTTGCATAGATTTTGCCTTATCCTCTATTTTCTTTAATACCTCTTCTGCCTTAACTCCAAATAACACATCCTGCTGCAAAGGAGCATCCAATAATCTGGCTTTAACATGATCTGGTAACGTATGTTCTTTTAACCAAGCATGTCTTCTAATGACAGAGCCTGTAACTGCTGCTCTGCAGGAGGCCTCTAGAGAATCAAAACCACATTACAAAATATGCTTTTCCCACTTGTTCAGCTGCATGCAATAAATCCTGCATTTTTTTTAAATTAGGAGGATCCGATTCTAGAAGCATTTTTTTGTTTTAACTGAGACAGTAAAAACTGCTGATATTTCAGCATGTGAAACTGACAATTTAAGGCTCTCATTGCTAAAGTTGCAGATGTATAAACTTTTTCCCCATCTGTCTAAAGCTCTGGAATCTTTGTCAGAGGGAACTGGATTCTTGGCTGATGAGGCCTTAACTCCTTTGGGTCCCTGAGAAAAAGTTTCAGGGTCAACGACAGGGCTTTTATACAGAAATTTATGAGAGTCAGGGACTTAGTATCTGTCAGGTTTAACAGGGGCTGGAGGTAAGGAATCAGGATTTAAGCTGGATTCAGAAAACAGATCATCCACAATATCCAACACTGGCGGAATAGCAAGGGGTCTGTGTTGAGGTAATAAAAGGAAGTCTCTGAGCCTTTTCTTGGATTCTGAGTAATCCTGGCCTTCCCAGTGGAAATGCTCCCTCATGGTATGTAGGGTTTCCCCAAAGGAGTAGTCCTCAGGCGGTGAGGCTGATGGAATTGATTCCTCAGCATCAGAATCCTCATAAGGGGGTAGAGAGTATCCTTGGTCTGAGGAAGAATCAGAAGAGATGGACACCTGGTCAGATGAGTCATAGTCTGCATCCTGTCTAGGCCTTTTATCAGGAGGGGGGATGCTATCCCCTGACCAGAGTAATTAGGTCTTCTGAAATTTTGAGCATTTGTTTCTTAGGCATGGAGGCCTGTCCTCGAGAATGCTGTATTTGTTTCTTTGACTTTAAAGGAGGCTTAGACTTTAGCTGAGGGTTTAATGCTTAACTGAGTAGGTCTGAAGACACCCTCTGTAGCAGTGGGTTACTCAGCTATTCCGGATCCCTCTGAAAGGTTAGTCTCGGTAGGCTGAAGAGCTTGTGCGTCTGAAGGCCCAGCCATCTCCATGTGGGAGTCAGAGGCGGCTTGTGGTTCTACAGAAGCGGTAGTCAGGGGCTGCGAAGGCACCTCGCTGAAAACCGGAGAACCGGTGACTGGCCTAGAAGAGGCTTCGTCAGTTTTGGGCCTCTGATGCCTATCTTTGTCTTTGCGCATTTTCTGTACTCTGGTCGTCGGAAGTTCTGACGGCATGGTATAATTGAATTTTCTACCAAAATAATGTTGGGCAAAATCAAACAGACGTTTAATAATGCGCTTGTTAAACCTAGCACAAAACCAACAACCAGTAACGTCGTGGTCAGAGCCTAGGCATGGGATACAAGAGAAATGGAAATCCTTATGAGGTATTTGCTTCCCACAAGAAATACAGTTATTAACTTTTACTGACATTGGTCTGAGGCAAGAAAAGGTTTCCCCAATGGGGTACTTAGCTTTGTAGAAGACTTCGGTTCTGGTGGATTCGGAATGAAAATCTCAGGAGACGGCCAACTGGCACTTGCGAACTGCTTTTGCTTCGGGCACCGCGCAGCAAGAAAGACTGAAAAAAATGGCATCGGCTGCGTCTTACATACCCCTGTCACACTGACATCAGGGAGGAGGCGACAGCAAACGACGCCAGACCAAGACTTTGGAACTCTGGCCGACTGCGGGACAGTCTGATGGCAGGATAACCCAAGTGTAATGACTGCAGCAGTGTAACACGATGAACATCTTCTCGTACAGAGTAACCAGCTCACATTCTACAGTTGTAAATTTCATGTAGGAAACAAATTCCATGAAGAATAACAAATGACACTTATGCAAATGTTTTCAGTCCTAAACACATTCCTCAAAAGTGTGAGCTCTGCAGATCGGTAAAATTGTACATATATGACATGCTCTTACTTGCAAGTGGACAAACAGCTTATAATCCCATTCAAATTACATAAGTTTCAATTTAAACTTGCATTTTACTTTCCTCCATTTTTTAAGGATTCTAAAGAGATAATTAATGGCAAGGGAGGGTTTGGTATGGAACAACAGGACAAAGTAGGTATCAGGAACCCCCATTTGGCCAATAAGGCAGAAAAACAATGGATGTTATTTAAATGTGTATTTTACCATATCCAAGCAGCAGATGGGCATTAACTATAGGTCATCTAATTCTGTATCCCAATTTATTCACCATGAAAACATCTAAATGGTCCTGTGATAAGAGCACCCACTTAAAAGTTCCTACTTTCGTAAAGAAAGACTTAAACGACATCAAAAAGAAATATTCATTCTACCCACATTACACAAATATTTATGTATGCATCCTTTTCCATGGTTTACTAGTCAGTCATTATCTTATTATGCATGCCAATATAGAAACCCAAACAAAACCAATAACCTCTGAAAGCCGGGCCTACAACAAACTATTCTTGCAAATTACCTTGAATTACTGCTAAGAAAGGTACAGGTGGGAGTCAGAGTTACTCAAGGCTGCACAATAAAAGGGATACCCCCACCCATCCACCCACACACACACTACCTCTTGTCATTCCATCCCCCAAGTCTAGAACACACCAGACTTCCACTTCCTGTGTTTTAACACCAGACTCTCATAATGCATTTCTTCCTTAATGCCTAGAATAATCTTAGCTTCTGTTTAGCATCTCTCAGTACAGCCTATGGAATACACATCCTACACACTCCATAAAGCTTAAATGAGTTTCAAGATCTTCAGTGAAGTTATTTCTATTCCCCGCCAATAGGGCAACAAGCCTCTGGAAGAACACAAAGACATATCATCAGCTACTTTGAACATCTTTACAATGTTAGGAGGTGGATGATAACACTTAGAACTAGTCCCAATACATGGGGAGTAAGAAAAAAAATGGAAACTTTTCCAAACGTTTTCACATGTGGACAGTCCCTAAAGGCCTCTAACATAAGCTTCCGGTTGGAATCCTGATTATTCAAACACTAACATAAAAAAACACACACTTTCGAAGGCAAGAGAAAAGGTAATTATTTTATTCCACTCTGCATGCACTGACCACCATAGCCATACCTTCCTGGTCACTTTATGAATATCCATTCTCCATGGGAGGAAGCTCTGCAGCCTACTCATTCCCAGCTTAAGTCCTAAACCAGCCAGGAGCAGTTACCTGCATGTTGGCAGTCTACAGTTTTCACATTAAAGCCTAGTCTCCACTATACAAATCTGGTCACACCCAAAGGTTTAGTGTGCAATGGGCCTTAGTGACATATACCTACACTTCTGCCTATGACAAATGAATGCTACCTTCTACTGCACCCTCAGTGTGTGCGCTTCTCTACTGGGACTGCAGACAAGCATAGATACCTACTCCCTGCCCTTCCTCAGAAAAGGGTTTAGCAAGCTAAGCTACTCATTTCTCTTCTCCCTCAAAGCCAGCTCTAACAGGTGCATAGGCCACTAATCGACTGTCATCTAGGTTGTCACAGCATTGCTCCTCTCTGTGAATGGAGCTGGGAAAAAAAAAAAGAAGTTATGTCTTACCATAAGGTTCCATCTGCGTTGTCGATCTTCACTAATCCTAGACTGTGGGCTCTGTTCCGAGCCTCAGAAAGTACAGTTGTGTACCTACCATAAATGTAGATGTTCGAGTGTATTCACTGTTGCAGTCATTACAACTGAGGTTATCCTGCTGGCAGGCTACCTGCAGTCGGCTCGAGTTCCAAAGTCTAAGTCCGGCGTCGGTTGCTGGGGATACAGGTTCCATTTTCATACCCTGCCAAGGCCAAACGGTATGTCAGACCTGCCACACAATCAATGGGCAGAAGCACAAAAACAAGTCTCATCCCTCATGGACATGAGGGCCATTCAGCAAGTACCACATCAAGAGCAGGGACAAGGATTTTACCCAAGGCTATTATTGGTGCCCTGAAAGGACAAAATCTGGAGGCCAATACTGGACCGGTCTATCCTGAACACATTCCTGGACATTCCAAAATTCAAAATGTTAACTCTGCAGCAGCTTCTGCCCATGCTGGGCAAGAAGGCTTGGCTTGTGACTTTAGCCGTCTCCATTAATCAACAGTAATTACTTCTTAAAGTGAAAGTACATAGGTATAACAACATTCAAACAATAAAATGTACCTTAAAAAAGAGAAAATATGTGCAAATGTAACTTTTCTTAAAAGGAAGTAAAAAAACTGAAGAAAGAATTATAAAATATAAGTACAAGCTTTTAAAGTTTAGATGCCCTAAACTTTAGTTCAGGTTTAATACTTGTGTGTTCATTAATACCTGGGGCTTCAGTAGCATTTAATTTAAATTGCCATTAATTATTGTTGATTAATGGAGACGGCTTCTTGTATAAAACTATAAGAAAGCAATGGTAAAATGTTCTGATCAAGTCTGATGACGAAAGCGCTTGACCTATTTGGATTGTATTGGATATTTTTATATTTGGACATTTTAAAGGTTTGAATAAAACAGTTTCTATCCGGGTTGTAGGAATTTGGCTACAGAGTGGTTGTTTTTATATTTATTAGTGGCGTTTTCCACTCTTGCACCCTGTTTTTGTTCTCAAAGGAAAAGTTGTTTTTTGGGTATGCATGCTGTTTGGCATTAGTGAGGCTACCATTTTAGGGGCACCTGATATCTGGGGCAAGAAAAACTGAAGAAAATGGCGTCGGCTGCATCTTTTATACCCCCTGGCGCACTGACGTCAGGGAGGAGCAGACAGCAACCGACGCCGGACCTACACTTTGGAACTCGGGCAGACTGCCAGCAGTATAATCCCAACTGTAATGACTGCAACAGTGAAACACGATGAACATCCAACTCTGCCATTTTTTTCAGCTAGTGACTCCCAAAACTCTCGAGCTAGTCTCTACCCATAAAGCTCCTCACTAAATTACCTCAGAATGAGTTTGCCTATAATGTTGTTGTGTCTTTCAGCTTTTCCCAGTTAGGGGTCGCCACAGCAGAACTACGGTCCACTAATGATTGGCAGTAGATTTTTACGTGTCGAGTTGCCAGCCCTGACGCACAACCTTCAACGAAGGTACACCCATTCATGCATGTCTCCACACAGAAGACGCTCTGAGAATCGAACAGGACAACGTCTTACTGTGAGGCGACAACGCTACTGCAGCACCACCACCGCAGTATTTTGTCTATAATAGTGACAGACAAAGTAATAAATAAAAGACCATATCTGTGCCCCTATTATGAAGCCAGTCTTTGGAAACATTCGGTCCACTAAGTCTGAGGCAGGGGGAAGAGGGGGTGAATGCCAAGGATTAGTGAAGATCGACAACACGGACGGAAAGCTATGGTAAGACATTTCTTCTTCATTTGATGTCAATCTTCACGTAATCCTTGACTGTTGGACAGAGTCCCTAGATACCTGAATCTTGAGAAGTCTCACGAAAGAATATTCCTGAGCACCATCGAACCAAATGACGCACGTCCCCCTAGACACCTGGTCCAGTTTGTAATATGGCCATGTAGCTGCTGCACAAATGTCATCTAAAGAAGCTCTAGCATGAAAAACTGCAGAAGCTGCTACAGCTTTAGCTGAATGGGCTTTCACAGGATGTAGTAGGTGAAGTCCCTTTGAGTGATAAAGGTGATACAATCTGTAAGCCATTTAGCTAAGGTAACCTTAGAAACTGGGTTACCCAAGGAAAGTGAGGAAAAGGCAATGAACGGTTGGGTTGGATTTTCTGATGCCCTTTGTTCTGTGAAGGTAAAAACGTAGCTGCCTGGGGCCATCTAATAAGTGGAGAGAGACCTCTCCCTTATTACAGAAATTAGGGAAAGACTGGTAGATGTAAGGTTTGACTGATATTTGATTCTGAAACAATCTTCAGCAGAAAAGATGGATTTGTCCTGAGGGGGACACTGTCATTATGAAACATTAGATAGGGGGCCTGCAGGACAAGGCTTGAATTTCTGATATTCGTCTGGCTGAAGTGATAGCTATCAAAAACAGTTTTCCAGATTAAAAACTTTAAACCACAAGTTGCCAAAGGTTCAAAAGGGAATGAAACGAGAGACTGTAGGACCAAATGTAAATCCCATGGAGCAATGAGTTCTTTAAACTGAGGTCTTAGCATTAAGGTTCCTTTCAAAAAGCCCTTACAAAGTTTATGAGACATAAGTGAAAAATCATCAAAACCAACATGGAAATTAAATATCGCAGTGAGATGTACTTGAATGGTAGAAGCTGAGCCGCCAGACTGATAAAGAAAAGCCAGAAAATCGAAAACTTTACCCACACGTGCTGCGTAGTGATCGATACTACTGTCTAGCGACCATCTAGCAAATTATTTCCATTTGTTATGGTACAGCTTTCTAGTTCAAAGCTTGTGGTGGGCCAAAATGATTTGTTGGACCAGGGAAATAGAAGAATGCCTGGCATGGGAAATGGAGAAGCCACACAGTGAGCTTGAAATGCTGGAGATTTGGAAGAACCATTCCTTCTGGGCGAGATAACAGGTCTGGGGCTGGATCCAGAATCTACGATTTCAGAAGCAGGTGAAGTCAAAGGAAGGGAAACTAAGCTTGTCAAGGCCAGAACAGAGCAATGAGATTATTTTGTTCTTTGACATCTTACCTTTCTTTAGAAACTGACATATCAGTGGAGTCGGGGAAAAGGCATACAGAAGACGGAGGGGGGGGGGTAATCGTGGAAAACAGAGTCTCTGGGTGATTAGGGCAAAGTAACTGCTGCACTTGCTGTTCAGAAGGGATGCAAGCAGATCACAGCAAGGCTGACCCCAGTGGTGGAATATCTTTTACGCCACTACTGGATTGAAAGACCACTCGTGAGGCATTAAGATAGTTCTGCTTAACTTGTCCGGAATCACGTTGTAGCATCCAGGAAGGTGTGTTGCCATAAGAATGCGGTTAGAAGAAATCGCCCATTACCATACTCAGAGCTTCTCGACAAAGCAGGTAAGACTTGGATCCCCGTTGTTTGTTGATATACCACACTTCAGACATGTTGTCTGCCTGTATTGTCACTGTTCCAAAGGGGATGGTATCTTGAAATGCTCGCAATGCTAAGATCGCCGTCCTCATCTCTAGAACACCGATATGCAAATTGGCTTCTATCTGGGATCAAGTGCCTTGAACCGTCCTTCCCAGATAATGCCCCCCATCCTGAGCAGCATCCGTGGTCACTATGGCTTGGGCTGAGGAAGGACAAAGGGACAGCCCGACAAGATTTTGTGGGAAATGAGCCACCAGGACTGGTCTTGCTTGCAACAACTGGCGATCAAAATCTGATGAGATATTGGTTGGCATAATAATGACCATTGGGAAGCCAGAAGCCATTGAAGAATCCGCACATGCAAAATTGAAATGTTTCTTATATTGATAAGTGGTGATTTCTTGCAATACAGTAATTTAAAGAATATTACAGTGCTGAAGAGACTTGCAGTTAAACAGAGGCTTGTTGTGCTACTGGACAAAGTTACAGATACTGGCATAAATTTATGCGTTCATGCTTATATGCACAACACTTCACTGGTATGTGTTAATATGGCAGACAAATCTAGAAAGCCCTTACCACTTGTACTTGATCAGAATATTGCAGAAAAATGGAAAACATTCGAGCAAGAGTACGATATTTTTATACAAGCAGCTTATTCGGATACAGATGCACACACCAAGGCATTCATTTTGCTAAACTTAGCTGGATCAGAGGCCATTGAAAGAGCGTTCATTTGTGTGCACCAGCAATATATGAGGGAGAAGGTGAAAGTCATCATACTGTTGTACAGGCTGAATCAGGGGAAGACCCTGAGTGTCTGGAGTGCAAATTCGGGGAAATCTGTAACCCCAGAAAAATATTACATTAGAGAGACACTTGTTTTACACGAGAGATCAGAAAACAGGAAACTTCTGCAGCTTATATAACTGAGCTGAGAAACAAAGCTAAAATGTGACAGTTTGGTGATTTAAAAGATGAGTTAATAAAGGACAAGCTCATGAGCAGTATTAACAGTGCTGCTGTGAGAAAGATTTTGCTTCGTGACAGTGATTTAACATTGAGTAAAGCAACTGAGATTTGTCAAATCCATGAAGTTACATAGAAACCCAGAAGTATGCTTGTAAATGACAACAGCATGGTTTCAGCAGGCTCCAGAGCAAACATAGACAGCATGCAACATGTGGCAAACCGAAGTAGGCCTAAGCACATGGGAGCCACAATCCATGCTGGCTCAACAGGGAAACCACATAGTTTTCCAGCAAGTTCTAAGACCAGTTCAGTTAAAGGAGCATGCTCAGTCTAGTACAAACAAGAATCAGCAAAACCCAAAGTCCAGCTTTACTGTTAACGGTCACAACTGTGGTGCCAATCATGAGTCAAGAAGAGATAAATGCTTAGCATTTGGTTAGGAGTATCACAAGAGTAAAAAAGTACAGTTGTGTACACTTACCATAAATGTAGATGTTAGAATGCATTAACTGTTGCAGTCATCACCTGTGAGTTATCCCTGTTGTGGTTAGCCCCCGGTTGGCCAGAATACCAGAGTCAATGATTTTGTGCATTGGCTGCTGTCACCTGTAGTCTGACGTCCGTTTGTCAGTATTATAAAGCAAGCCAGAAGATGTCATTACAGTTTTTCTAATCAGTCAGAAGCACAAATGAAAAGAGAAGTGGTCCTGGTGGCTAAGAGTCACCTTGGAAAGCATGTGACCCCCTAGGGGAAGATGTGAAAAGGGGGTTGGAGGGAGGAAAACCAAGACTGCAACTGTGAATACACTCTAAGATCCACATTTATGGTAAGTGCACACAACTGTACTATGTTCTTCGTGTTTCACTGTTGCAGTCATCACCTGCGGGAGGATTCCCAAAGCTGAGGTAAAGGGTGTAAGGATAGGTAGAGTCCTGCGTAATGGGTCAGGAGACCCTGCAGAATTGCAGAGGCAAACCCTGCCCTAAACTTAGAAAAGACAGGTAGGTGGTAATGCTTTGTAAAGGTATGGACAGAGGTCCAGATGGCCACTTCCAATACGTCCCTGGTAGGTACTCCTCTACGGAAGGCAGTGGAAGTGGAGGTTGCCCTAGTGTAGTGGGTACAGATAGACTCTAGGGATGGATTTCCCATATAGCCTGTAGCAAAAATGGATACAGTGTGAAATCCATTTGGAAATGGTTTGTTTGGAGATGGGCTTCCCCTCTGTCCCTGGGGCAAAGCTTACAAGACGGTGGTCAGTTTTTCTGAATGGTTTAGTGTGGTCCAGATAGCATCAGAGTTTGTCTGTGCACATCTAGTGAGTTTAGAATTCTTTCCCCCTTGTTTTGAGGGTTGGGAATGAAGGTGTATAGCCTAGTTAAGGGTCACATTAGATACTACCTTGGGCATAGAGGAGGGATTAGTCCTCAGGGAGACTCTGCATGGAAAATTATGAAGGGCTTGACAGCCATGAAAGCTTGAAGTTCTGAGACTCTTCTGGCTGAGGTGATAGTAGGAAAGCAGTCTTCCAGGAGAGGTATTTCAATTCTGTTGAAGCGGCAGGTTCAAAAGGAGGTAAGGTTAGTTTCTCCAACACAATTCAGGTCCCAGGGAGGAGCAGGAGGTCTTCTGGGAGGCCTGCTATTAGAAGCCCCTGTGAGGAATTGGTTAATCAAAGGGTGAGAGAAGAGGGGTGGGTCTGAATCATAATGGGCAGAGAAGGCAGAGGCATGGATTTTAATAGAGAAGGAAAGGCCATTATTGAGAAACTCTGTTAAGTAATCCAGGACGAGCGGGATGGAAGGTTGGGAGGTAGTGCCCCGCTTTTGATTAGTTTCCAGGAGCAGAATCTTTTCCATTTTCCTGCATAAAATTTTCTTGTACTGGGCCTTCTGGCCTCTGTGATGATGTGCAGGACCTGTTTGCTAACAGTGACTTCTTGTTTTTTAGTGGATGAGCCATGCTGAAAGTTTGAGAGTCTGCAGTTCTGGGTAGAGTACCTTCCCCCTCTCCTGGGTCAGGAGGTCTGACCTTAGGGGAAGCAGCTTTGGGGGCTGTAAGGTCAGACTGCGTGGTAAGGGGAACCAATGCCGTCTGGGCCAGTCTGGAGTGATGGATGGCCTTTGGTCTCTCCTCTTTTATTTTGCTCAAAATCTTGGGAATAAGGGGCAGAGGAGGGTATGCGTACACAAAGAGGGGACAGTCAAGTCATCCACTTTCCATGGTTAGAAGTGATAATCCCTGGTACAAAACTTGTGCAGCTGGTGGTTGAAGTGCGAAACACAGAGGTCCCCCACTCTTGGGTGATTTGCAGAAAGATTTCTCTGTGGAACTGCCATTCTTGGGGGTCAAGTAAGTTTCTGCTTAGCTGGTCTGCCAGTGTGTTGTTGATCCCTGATAAGTATTGGGGAATCAGTTGTAGCCCCATGGAGGTGGCTGTAAGCCATAGACTCATGGCTAATCTGCACAGGGGTAAGATTGGGTGCTCCCCTGCTTGTTTATATACCACATTACTGTGGTATTGTCTGTTTTTATAAACAGGACCCCTGGCCTGATATGGGGTTGGGTTGGAAGGAAGTCAGAGCGTTTTGCACTGCCATAATTTCTTTCTGGTTGATGTGCAAGTGAAGTTGCTGGGCATTTCAAAAGTCTTGGGTAAGCCTGCCTGCTAGGTTTGTGCCCCAAGCTATGTTTGAGACGTCAGTGGTGATGGTTTGGCCGGAAGGGTGGTGGTTGAAGGGAAGACCCTTTTTCATGGCACAGGTCTCTGCCCACCAGAGAAATTCATCCCTTATGCAAGGAATCAGTGGTAGAGTGGTCTCTAGGGACTGAGTGCTGACACCAAAGGTTCTAAGTACTACTGAAGCTTTCTTATGTGAAGCCTGGCGACATGGACGAGAAGGATGCTTCTGGAAGCCAGCTGGGTGAAGTAGAGAGGCAGGAAGATCTGCTTTTTTGGAGATAGGAAAGCCATTAAGTTTGCTGTGTCTAGCACAGCTCCCAGAAAAACTATTTTCTGGGTGGGGTTTTGCTTTGATTTTTTTTTTCTCGCTGATGGTGAACCCTAGTGAAGTTAGGAGTTTTTTGACAAAGGGAAGATCCTGGAGCACCTTTTCTTTGCCGTTCGCCTGAACGAGGCAGTCGTCCAGGTAAGGGTAAATCTGGATATTTCTGCCTGCAGAAGGTTACAGCCAGGGCCAAGCATTTGGTGGATACTCTGGGAGCAGTAGAGAAGCCAAAGGGCAGTGCAGAGAACTGAAAGTGCTGATAGCCTGCTCTGAAGCACAGGAATTTTCTGCACGATTCCCAAATGGGGATGTGGATGTAGGCATCTTTTAGGTCTAGTGTCACCAGCCAGGCATTTTGTGTGAGCATAGGCAGGAGCTCCTGCAAGGTTAGCATACTGAATCTGAAGACAACCAAGGAGGTGCTCAGTTTGGATAGATCCAGGATGGGGCATCAAGTGCCCTCTTTTCTGGGAACAAGGAATAGTCTGGAGTAAAAACTTTTTCCTGTTTGATCCGGAGGGACAGTTTTTACCGGCACCTGGGATATTAGTGTTTTTACCCGTTTTAATACCTCTGCCCCTGGTTTGGGGGGAGGTCAGGGTACCCTCTTGGAATTGGGAGTTCTCTGAAGGAGAATCTGTATCCCTGAGAAATCATTTTTAATACCCATTAAGTCCTTGCTTATACAGACCCAATTGCCCTTGAAGAGGGTGAGCCTTCCTTCCTAGTTTTAGATGAGTGGAAGGAGGGCAGAGAGGAAGCAGAGTCATTGTGAGTGTTTACCACAGAAGCTTGGCTTAGAACTCCCATCCTTAGAGGTGAAAGTGGTCCATTGTTTTCTTCTTTCTTGGCCCTGGGATAGGGCCCTAGATGTCCTGTCCCTGTGGGTCTTACTTTGGCCCTGTCTGCTGGGTGCAGGGAAGGCCCCAGTGCTTAGAGGGGAAGTTTCTGCTGAATCTGGATGGTTGAACTTGAAAGAAATATTTTACTGTTTACATAGATTTTGCTTTGTCTTCCATCTTTTTAAGCACCTCTTC
Source organism: Protopterus annectens (assembly GCF_019279795.1). Classification (NCBI taxonomy): domain Eukaryota; kingdom Metazoa; phylum Chordata; order Ceratodontiformes; family Protopteridae; genus Protopterus; species Protopterus annectens. Next base: position 1,313,366,420 of record NC_056728.1, on the reverse strand, counting down.
TACTTTTTCTCCTAACAGGCGATCCTTATCTAAGGGCACATCAATAAGTTTAGGCTTGACATGATCAGGGAGAGGTTGTTCCTTCAGCCATGCATGTCTTATAACAGATTATGTCACTGCTACCCTGCTAGAGGCTTCCAGGGCATCATATCCACATTGTAATGAGTGCTTGACCACTTGAAAAGCAGAGTGAAGTAATTCTGCCAGCTCTTTTGAGTTGGCACCGTCAGGAGCGGTAGCAATCTTCTGGTTTACTTGTTCCAAAGTGTGTTAATATTTTAACATATGGAACTGACAACTGAATGCTCTGATAGTTAAGGCTGCAGAGGTGGATACTTTCTTACCCCATCTGTCCAGAGCTCTGGAGCCTTTGTCAGAAGGAAGAGGATTCTTGGCAGAACTAGTCTTAGCTCCTTTGGGTCCCTGTGTAATGACCTCAGGGTCTGCAGCAGGGTTCCTTTACAGGTATTTGTAAGAATCGGGTACTCTGTAGTACCAGTCAGGTTTATCTGGAGCATGAGGCAGGGCATCAGGGGCTAAATTGGATTCAAGGAAAACATCCACCACTTCTAGGACAGGAGGGGTGGCCAAGTGTCTGTGCAGGGGCAGGTCCAGAAACTCCCAAAGTAGTTTAGACTGTGGGTAGTCCTGAGCTTCCCATTGAAAATGTTCCCCAATGGAGTGGAGAGTTTCTCAGAAGGAAAGGCCCTCTGGAGGTGAGGCAGAGGGGATGGATTCCTCTGCATCTGAATCTTCATACACAGTTAAGGGCTGTTCCGCTTCAAAGGCAGAATACTCAGATTCCTTAAACTCTTGCTCTATCAATTTCTGGAAAAGGAAGCCTTTTCCTTTTTGGGATGGGGGCTTGACTACCCTGGATAAGTAAGATGAGATTTTCTCTGCCATTTTAAGTATTTGAGCTTGGGGTAGGGGAGCAGTAGCAAGATGGTGGTTAGAAGCAGATTTCATAGGAGTGGCATTGCTTCAAGGCCTGAGAGAATCAGTCTGTCTCCAAGAAACGGTAGTTGGAAGAGAAGGAGTCTGTTTTTGTCTAGAATCGGTAGTGCAAACGGCCTCCTCGGAAGCCGGTGCCTGTATCACAGCTCCGGACCCAACCGATGCAGAGACAGTTAAAGGCTTGGAAGACTAAGTGGATTTCTGCGGCATACCGGACTCCGAAAGGATCACGGCAGAGGCCTGCGTAGAAAACAAGTCTGGCATCATGGGCTGGGAAAGGGCCTCACTGAATTACGGAGAACTGACGACTTGCTTAGTGGTAACTTCATCAGAAGGCTTAGCCTTGTATGGCCTGTCTCTATCTTTACGTTTTTTCAGAATATCGGCGGATTGTTGGCTGATGGACGCCATATTGGAATTCGAAGACTGAATACAAAAATAATGGTCTACAAAAAGAGCTCTAAGGTGAATGGTTCTCTCATTAAAGAGGGCAGAGAACTGGTAACAAGGGACATCGTGGTCTGGGCCTAAACAAGTGATGCAGTAAAAATGAAAGTATTGATGTGGGATCTGCTTTCCACAGGCGAGACAATTAACTTTTTCGGACATCTGTTAGAGCAAGAAAAAAGGGTCTCGAGCAAGGTACTTAGCTTTAAAAGTTTTCAGCTGAAATTCGACTTCTGGTACAGACCTACCGGCACTCCTGCAAACTGCTTCTGCTACAGGCTCCACGGCAAGAAAGACTGATGTAATGATATCGGCTGCCTTGCTTTTTAGTACTTTACCCGACGTCGGACTACAGGCAACAGCAACTGGCCACAAAAACACTGACTTCGGCAGTTACCAACAGCAGGGATAACCCAGAGGGGATGACTGCAAAAGTGACACACGAAGAACATCTGGAACCACTTTCAAAAGTTTTGCAAATCAAATAAACCCCACACAGTTGTAAAGCAAAATTGATCAAGTAGGGTTGCAGCAGTCTACATTTTATGCAGACAGTATGTCAGTAATTGGTGAAAGAACTGATTCAGTGAATTTGTTGGCAAAGAAAGTACAGTTGTGTACCTACCATAAATGTAGATGTTAGAGTGTATTCACTGTTGCAGTCATTACACTTGGGTTATCGTGCTGGCAGGCTACCCGCAGTTGGCCTGAATTCCAAAGTCCTGCTCCGACATCGGTTGCTGTCGCCTCTTCCCTGACGTCAGTGCGCCAGGGGTATAAAAGTAGCAGCCGACGCCATTTTCTTCAGTTTTTCTTGCCCCAGATGTCAGGTGCCCCCAAAAAGGTACGCTAAAAAAAAAATCTGATTATAAAAAAGCATGCACATAACCTTCATCTAAAAGCAAATACACCACATAGGTTGTTATAGAATAGAGAAGTACAGATAAGTCCCAGCAATGAAAGGGGGATGGTGGGAGGGTAACCTGGACTGCAACAGTGAATACACTCTAACATCTACATTTATGGTAGGTACACAACTGTACTATGTTCATCTTGTTTCACTGTTGCAGTCATTATACTTGGGTTGAATCCCAAAGCGGAGGTTGGGTGGCTGGGCCTAAATAGAATTAGGAATGGCTATGAGGCCCTGCAGAACTGCAGTAGCAAAGCCTGCTCTGGATTTAGAGTAAAGAGGTAAGTGGTAGTGCTTAGTAAAAGTGTCCACTGAAGTCCAGGTTGCAGCCTCCAAAATGTTCTTGGTTGGTACTCCTCTAAAGAAGGCCGCTGAAGTGGCTGCTGCTCTGGTAGAATGTGGCCTAATGCCCTTAGGCACTGATTTGCCATGTTGTGAATAGCAGAAACAAATGCAGTGGCCTATCCATTTTGAAATAGTCTGCTTTGAAATGGCTTTTCCTTGCGATCCTGCAGCATATGCCACTAAGAGTTGCTCAGTCTTTCTGAAAGCTTTAGTTTTGTCCAAGTAAAAGCGTAGCTGTCTGTGTATGTCCAAAGAAAGCAGAAGTCTCTCCCCCTTATTCTGCTGGTTTGGATAAAAGGTAGGCAAATGTATGGCTTGGTTAAGAGCCACACTGGACACTACCTTAGGCATAAATGTTGGGTTTGTCCTTAGAGAAACCCTGTCCGGATGAAAAATAAAAGGTTCCATAGCCATTAGTGTCTAACTCTGAGACTCTTCTTGCTGAAATTATTGCTAGGAGAAGAGCTGTTTTCCATTAAGTATTTTATCTCAGCCGTATTGGCTGGCTCAAAAGGAGGCAGTGTGAGTTTTTCCAAGACAAAATTAAGGTCCCATGCAGGTATTGGCGGCTCTCCTTGGAGGTCTTATGTTTTTGGCCCCTCTGAGATACTGCCTTAGCAGTGGAGGAGAAAAAATAGGTGGGTCCGTATTGTAATGAGCTGAAATGGCAGAGGCATGGATCTTAATGAGAAGGATAGGCCTTTGTCCAGCATCTCAGTTACATATTGTAAAATCTGAGGAATATTTGGTACAAGCGTGTCAATTCCTTGTGCCTGGTTCCAAGCACAGAATCTCTTCCATTTTTCTGCATAAGATTTTCTGGTGCTGGGCCTCCTGGCCTCCAAAATAACATCCATAACTGCTTTAGAGAGAGGTGTGTTCTGAATGGTTACATTATCTGCCATGCAGTCAGATTTAGGGTTCTGAAATGGGTGTGCAGGATCGGATTATTTTGATGGGTCAGCAAATGAGGGATTTGAGGTAATGTCCAGGCTGGGCCTTGAGAAAAGCTCTTTAGGACTGGGTACCAGTGCTGGCGTCCAGTCTGGGGCAAACAGAATCATTTTTGGTTTCTCGTCTGACCTTTAAGAGTACCTTGGGGAGGAGAGGCAGTTATGCTGAAGATTTGTGGATCTAGTTTCCACTCGTGAGGATCCATGAGATTTCTGCTTAGTTCGTCTGCCAAAGTATTTGTCTTTCCTGGCAGGAATTGTGCTTGCAGGTGTACTTGATAAGTCAATGCTGTGTTCCACAAAGTCATGGCTTGTCTGCAGAGGGGGTAGGAATGTGTGCCTCCTTGTTTGTTAGTGTACCACATGACTGTAGAATTGTCAGTCTTTATCAGCAGTTGTCCCTGATGAAGTAGGTCCTTGAAGGCTGTCACGGCATTCTGTACAGCTAGCATATTTTTTTGATTGATATGAAGATGCATTTGGCTTGTGGGCCATGTGCCCTGAATACATTTTCCTGCCATGTGTGCCCCCCAGGCATAATCTGATGCATCTGTTGTTAGTGTCTGCCTGGCTGTGGGTAAACTGAATGGGTGTCCCTTGTTGTGATGACAGACCTGTGGCCACCATCTAAACTCCTGTTGCAGGCAGGGAATGAGAGTAATTAATGTTTCCAGGCTGTGGCAATGTTGAGTCCAAACACTTTTAGATACTATTGTAGTTTCCTCATATGCAGTTTTGCATATAGAACTAGTAGAATGCAAGATGCCATGTAGCCCAGAGCCTGCAGAATTTTTCTTGCAGATAACTGGGTCTTTGTTGCCATGCTTTCGAAGTAAGAAGTCAGCTGCCTTTGTCTGGCGTGAGCAAGCCATCTGGGCAGTTGTATTTAAGCTTGCACCCAGGAATATTATCTCTTGAGAGGGTACTTGTTTTGATTTCTACTTGTTTACTGTGTACCCTAGGCAAATTAGTAATCTTTTTACAAACGCCAGATGCTTTAGTAGAATGGCTTTGGTCTCTGCTTGAATAAGGCAGTCGTCCAAGTAGGGATATATTTGAATTCCTCTGTCTGCAAAATGCAATTACTGGTGCCAGGCATTTTGTGAAGACCCTGGGCGCAGTAGATAAGCCAAAGGGCAGTGCAGAGAATTGGTAGTGCATTGAGCCAGCTATGAATCAGAGGTATCTTCTGCAAGATTGTCCGATTGGGACATGCAGGTATGCCTCTTTGAGGTCCAAAGTTACAAGCCAAGCCTTCTTGCCCAGCATGGGCAGGAGCTGCTGCAGAGTCAACATTCTGAATTTTGGAACGTCCATAAAAGTATTTAGAATAGACAGGTCCAGAATTGGTCTCCAGGTTTTGTCCTTTCTTGGTACTAAGAAAAGTCTCGAGTAAAATCCTTGTCCCTGCTCTTGTTGTGGCAATGGCTGAATAGCCCTCATGTCCACGAGAGACTAAACTTGTTTTTGTGCCTCTGCCCATTGACTGTGTGGCAGGTCTGGCATACCTTTTGCCTTTGGAAGGGTGTGAAATTGGAACCTGTAGCCCTGAGAGACTATATTTAAGACCCATTTGTCCTGGGTGATCATGTGCCAATTTTGTGGAAAAAGTGCTAGCTTTCCCCCTAAGGATGCTGCCAAAAAATAAGTGCTTGGCATTGGCAGAGGGAAGTCATTGTGACTGTTTCCTATAAGGCTGTGATTTGTTTTCTCCACTTTTGGAGGTAGAAGCACCCCATTGTTTGGGCCTGTATAAGCCCTGGGGCTGTTGTCTGCCCTCTAGGGCGTCTGTATCTGCCTCTTTGTGGCCTGACACTGGAAAGGACCAATTCTTAGACGGCCAGTTCCTGCTATATCTGGGTGGCTGTACCTGTAAGAAATCCTTTACTGTCTGCATTGATTTAGCTTTATCCTCCATTTTCTTCAACACCTCTTCTGCCTTAACACCAAACAAAGTATCATACTGTAATGGAGCATCCAATAAGTTTGGTTTAACATTATCAGGCAGATTCTGTTCCTTTAACCAAGCATACCTTCTAATGACAGAACCTGTAACTGTGGCCCTGCAAGAGGCCTCCAGTGAATCAAAACCACATTGCAAAGTATGCTTTTCCACTTGTTCAGCTGCATGCAATAAATCCTGCATTTCCTTGTTCTCACAGCATTCAGAATTTGTCAACATTTTCTGCTTTAACTATGACATTAAATATTGCTGATATTTAAGCATATGAAACTGACAATTTAAAGCCCTTACAGCCAAGGTAGCAGAAGTGTAAACTTTTCCCCCCATCTGTCCAGTACTCTTGAATCCCTATCTGAGGGAACAGGGTTTTTTTTGCAGTAGAGGCCTCGACCCATTTGGGACCCTGAGATATAGTTTCTGGGTCAGCAGCAGGGTTTTTGTGTAAAAATTTATGAGAATCTCGAACCCTGTAGGTGCAGGAGGTAAAGAGTCAGGAGACAGTCCGGACTCTGAAAATACATCTACAATGTCGAAAACAGGTGCAATAGCAAGAGGTTTGTGCTGAGGTAGCAGAAGAAAGTCTCTGAGCCTTTTCTTAAGATTCTGAATAACCTTGGCTCTCCCAGTGGAAATGCTCCCTCATGGTATGCAGGGTTTCCCCAAAGGAATAATCCTCAGGAGAAGCTGAAGGAATAGATTCTTCAGCATCAGAATCCTCACAGAGAAGAATAGAATATCCCTGTTCTGAAGACGAGTCAGAGGAAATGGAAACCTGATCAGAGGGATCATATTCAGTGTCTTGCCTAGGCCTCTTATCAGGAGGGGGATGGGAACCCCGGATCAAAGTAATTAGGTCTTCGGCCATTTTGAGCATCTGTTTCTTAGGCATGGAAGTCTGTCCTGGGGAATGCTGTACTTGTTTCCTTGTCTTTAAAACTGTTTTAATCTTTGCCTTGGGTGCTGAAGTTGGCTTGATATAAAGCTGAGTAGGTCTGAACACACCCTCAGAAGCCGATGCCTGCTCAGCGGCTCCAGACCCATCTGAGGGATTAGTTTCCGAAGGCCCAATACCTTGAGTATCCAGAGGCCTAGTTGTCTCCATGTGGGAGTCGGAGGCGGCCTGTGGCTCTGAGGTAGCGGGCGTCAGGGGCTGCGAAAGCGCCTCACAGAGAACAGTCGACTAGCCTAGAAGAGGCTTCGTCGTCCGTTTTGGACCTCAGATGCCTGTCCTTTTCTTTATCCTTGCGCTTTTTATGAACTCCGGTCGTCGGCTGTTCCGACGGCATTATATAGTTAAACCTACGGCCAAAGTAATGAAATGCAAAATTGTACTGACGCTTAATAGCGCGTTGGTTAAATCTAGCACAAAACCGGCAACTAGCAACGTCGTGGTCTGGGCCTAGGCAAGGAATAGAGTAAGAATGAAAATCCTTATGAGGTATTTGCTTCCCACAAGAAATACAACTGTTAACTTTTTCTGACATTGGTCTGGAGCAAGAAAAAAAGTTTCCCCAAAGGGGTACTTAGCTTTATTGAAAACTTCGGATCTGAAATTCAATTTCGAAATCGCAGGAGTCGGCCGACCACCACTTGCGAACTACTTTTGCTTCAGGCACCGCGTGTCAAGAAAGACTGGGGAAAATGGCGTCTGCTGCATCTTTTATACCCCTGACGCACCGACGTCAGGGAAGAGGTGACAGCAACCGACGTCGGACCAGGACTTTGGAATTCAGGCAGACTGCAGGTAGCCTGCCAGCAGGATAACCCAAATGTAATGACTGCAACAGTGAAACAGGATGAACAAAGTGTTTTGCACAGTCCGAATCAATGGTAAATCCACAGAGCTTAAAGTAGACACTGGTTCAAAATGTACTGCTACTTCAGCAGACACATTTGCTAAAGTGAGAAATTACAGTTGTGTACACTTACCATAAATGCAGACATTCGAGTGTAATCACTGCTGTCATCACCTGTGGGTTTATCCCTGCTGTGGTAGCCCTCGGCCGGCCCGAATACCAGAGTCAATGTTTTTCTGTGTCTGCTGCTGTCGCATGCTGCCTGATGTCAAGTCGTCAGTGCTATAAAGGATAGCAGCAGACACCATTACAACAGCTTTTCTTCTCCTAACCCATCAGAGGCCCAAGTAAATGTAGTAAAGTGGTCCTGGTGGCTAAAAGCCGACCTTTGAAACTTATGTCTCCCTTAAAAAAGATATAAGGGGGAAGGAGTGCGGGAAAAGTACAGTTGTGTACACCTACCATAAATGTAGATGTTAGAGTGTCTTCACTGTTGCAGTCATGACTGTAGGGTTCTCCCCTGCCGGCAGGCAGCCCTCGGTCGGCCAGAATCCCAAAGTCTGGGTCCGGCGTCGGCTGTTCAACCATGCTCCCTGACGTCAGAGCGCCTGGAGTATAAAGCTGACAGCAGACGCCATCTTCTCCAGTTTTTCTTGCCCCAGATGTCAGGAGTCCCAAAATGAAAATGGTCCCAAAACCTTTGCAAATACACCTCAGAAGAATGGTGAAAAAAGGAACCACAAAAAAGTAAAAAGAGGGGACAGTAGGGAGGGAAACCCAGACTGCAACAGTGAAGACACTAACATCTACATTTATGGTAGGTGTACACAACTGTACTATGTTCATCGTGTTTCACTGTTGCAGTCATGACTGTAGGGTAGAATCCCAAAGCTGAAGGAAAGGGAAGTGGTCATAAAGAAGGAGGGGGCCCTGCAAGACTGCAGAGGCAAAGCCTGCCATAGACTTAGAGTAGAGAGGCAAATTGTAGTGCTTAGAGAAAGTATGCACTGAACTCCAAGTTGCAGCTTCCAAAATGTCCTTGGGTAGGAACTCCCCTGAGGAAGGCTGCAGAAGTGGCAGCAGCTCTGGTGGAATGAGACCGTATGCTCCCTGGGATTTGCCTCCCATGGTGTGAATAACAAAATCGGATTCCATGAGCAATCCATTTAGAAATGGTTTGTTTAGAAATGGCTTTACCTTGGGAACTAGAAGCATAAGAAACAAATAATTGTTCAGATTTTCTGATGCCCTTGGTTTTATTCAGGTAAAAACGTAGTTGTCGATGTACATCCAAGGAATGTAATATCCTTTCCCCTTTATTTTGGGGAGTGGGAAAAAAGGTTGGCAAGTGTATAGTCTGATTTAAAACCACTTTGGAAACCACCTTAGGCATGAAAGTCAGATTAGTCCTCAAAGATACCCTGTCTTGATGAAAAATAATATAAGGTTCCACCGCCATAAGAGCTTGTAACTCTGAAACTCTCCTGGCAGAGGTAAGTGCCAACAAGATAGCTGTCTTCCAAGATAAAAACTTGATGTCAGCAGAAGTGGCAGGCTCAAAAGGAGGCAAGGTTAGTTTTTCCAAAACATAATTGAGATCCCAAGCAAGAATAGGAGGAGATCTAGGAGGTCTTAAGTTCTTAGCTCCTCTGAGGAACTGTCTCATGAGCTGGTGGGAAAAGATGGGAGGGTCTGTATTATAACGAGCAGAAATAGCAGAAGCATGGATCTTAATGGAAGAGAAAGAGACCCTTATGCAAGAGATCCGTCAAGTAAAGTAAAATTAAAGTAATGTTAGGAAGAAGAAGATCAGAATTCTGAGTCTGCATCCAGGAACAAAATCTTTTCCATTTTCCTGAATAAGATTTCCTAGTGCTAGGACGTCTAGCTTCTAAAATGACATCCATAACCTGTTTGGGAAGGAAAGAAGAAATCAAAGGCCCTGGATTAACCAGGCCACCAGGCTGAGAGTTCTGACATGAGAGAGTAGAACCTGACCCTGATGCTGGGACAGACGGTTCGGAGACTGAGGTAAAACCCAAGGGGGCTCCAGGCATAGGTTCACTAGAGTTGGATACCAAAACTGCCGAGGCCAATTCGGAGCCAACAAGATTATCATCTTGGGTTTGTCCTGTTTTATCTTCAATAAAACTCGTGGAAGAGGAAGAGGCGGAAAGGCATATCCCGAGAGGTTCCTCCAACTGAATGACAGGGTATTGACTTTCCAAGCCTCCTCGTGGAATGTCCTGGTGCAAAACTTCTGTAGCTGATGGTTTAAATGGGATGCAAAGAGATCTATGTGAGGACATCCCCATACTGCTATCATCCTGAATATTTTGGTGTCCAGCATCCACTCGTGTGGATCCGAAATGTTTCTGCTCAAACTGTCTACCAGTAAGTTTTGTTTCCCTGGTAGAAACTGAGCTTGAAGGTCCAGATTGCAAGCTAGAGCTGTGTCCCATAAATCCATGGCTAGTCTGCAAAGGGGGTAGGAATGAGATCCCCCCTTGCTTGTTTATGTACCACATAACTGTGGTGTTGTCTGTCTGTATTAGTAGTTGTCCTGGTTGTAAGAGATTCCTGAAGGCCAATAGAGCTTTCTGAATGGCTAACATTTCCTTTAAGTTGATATGCAGGTGCTTCTGATCCATTGTCCAAAGGCCCTGCAGACAACTGCCCTGAAAATGGGCTCCCCAAGCATAATCCGAGGTGTCCGTGGTTAGAATCTGAGAGGCAGGAGGTAGACGGAAGTGCTTCCCTATGTTTAGAGCACATGCCCTGGACCATCAAAGAAATTTCTTTTGAAGGCAAGGAAGAACAGGAATCAGTATGTCCAAACTGTGGTAATGCTGAGACCATACACTCTTTAGGTACCACTGTATTTTCCTCATGTGTAGTCTTGCATATGGTACGAGAAGGATGCAGGAGGCCATGTAACCCAAAGCCTGCAGGAATTTCCTTGCAGATAGACGGGTTAGAGCTGCCAAGGCTTTGAAAGTTGATGCCAGCTGTAACTGTTTTTCGGATGTCAGAAATGCCATCTGGGTTGTAGTATTTAGTAGGGCACCCAGAAAAGTTATCTGTTGTGATGGTGTCAAATTTGACTTTTTTATGTTTACAGAGAATCCCAGGAATTTGAGGAGGTTTTGTACAAAGTCTAGATGCTGGAGTAAGACATCCTTGCTGTCTGCCTGAATTAGGCAATCGTCCAGATAAGGGTAAATTTGAATTCCCTTGAGTCTGCAATAAGCTACTACTGGAGCCAGGCATTTGGTAAAGACCCTAGACGCAGTAGACAATCCAAAGGGCAGCGCAGAGAATTGAAACTGCCTCGAATCCGGCCTTGAACCTGAGGTATTTTCTGCGATCCTGCCTGATGGGAATGTGTAAAATATGCCTCCTTTAAATCCAAAGTCACCATCCATGCATCTTTGGACAGCATTGGGAGTAACTGCTGCAGAGTAAGCATCTTGAATTTTGGAATCTCTAGAAAGGTGTTCAAGACCGACAGATCCAGAATGGGTCTCCATGAATTTTGCTTTCTTGGGACTAGAAAGAGCCTTGAATAAAAACCTTTTCCCATCTCTGAAAGAGGTACCAGTTCTATGGCATTCATAGTCAAAAGAGCCTCCACCTGGTTTAAGGCCTCCGTCCATTGATGTTTTGGAAGGTCTGGCCATTCGCTTGGCCTTGGCAAAGTATGAAAGTGGAATTTGTAACCTCTTAAAATCACATCCAAAACCCATTTGTCCTGGGTCATTTGAGTCCAGTTTTGATAAAAGAGAGTTTTCCTCCGAGAGGGGCTTCCAGGCAAGACATTCCTGTAGCCCAACAGAGGGAGTCATTGAGTTTGTTTCCTTTGAGACTGTGGCCTGTCCTCTCCTCCCCTAGGGGTAGAAGCAGTCCATTGCCTTGATCTATAAGCAGCTTGAGTTTGAGGCCTCCCTCTGGGGCGTCTGTATCTACCCCTTTGAGGCCTGTCTGAAGAGGGAAAGGACCAGTTTTTTGATGGCCAATTCCTGCTAAATCTAGGAAGCTGTACTTGCAAGAAATCTTTAACTGTTTGCATGGATTTCGCCTTATCCTCCATCTTTTTAATCACCTCCTCAGCTTTAGATCCAAACAAAACATTATGCTGAACAGGAGCATTCAATAACTTAGCCTTTATTTGCTCAGGTAAATGTTGTTCCTTCAACCATGCATGTCTTCTAATGACTGTGCCAGAGGCCACAGCCCTACAAGAAGCCTCCAAGGCATCAAATCCACAGTGTAAAACATGTTTCCCAACTTGTTCGGTGGCATGCAGTAAGTCATGTAGTTCCTTATCCTCTGCACAGGCAGAAATGGAAGTAAATTTCTGTTTTAAGACAGACAAGAGAAATTGCTGATATTTAAGCATATGAAACTGACAGTTTAAAGCCCTAATGGACAAAGTAGCAGAAGTGTACACCTTTTTACCCCATCTTTCCAAGGCTCGAGAATCCTTTTCAGTAGGAATAGGATTTTTAGCAGTAGCGGCCTTAACACGCTTAGGACTCTGAGAAATAGTTTCAGGGTCAGCAGTAGGATTCTTGTACAAAAACTGATGGGAATCAAGCACCCTGTAGTACCTATCCGGCTTAACAAGAGCAGGAGGAAAAAGAGTCAGGGGTTAAATTAGCCTCCGAAAAGGAATCATCCACAATATCCGAAACAGGGGGAATAGCCAGCGGTCTATGTTGGGGAAGAAGAAAATCCCTCACGTCTTTTCTTGGATTCTGAGTACTCCTGTCCCTCCCAGTGAAAATGTTCCCTCATTTCATGCAGAGTTTCCCCAAAGGAAAAATCCTCAGGAGGAGAAGCTGAAGGAATGGAATCTTCCGCATCAGAATCCTCATAAGGAGGAAAAAAATATTCCTGATCAGAAGAAGAAACTGAGGAAACAGAAGCTTGATCAGAGGAATCATAATAAACATCCTGCCTTGGCCTTTTGTCTGGAGGGGGATGAGAAACCCTAATCATTGTAAGTAAATCCTCCGCCATCTTGAGTAACTGTTTCTGTGACTTGGGAGCTGGTGCAGAAGAAGCCTGTGTTAAATCTTTGGTTTAGAAGGAGTCTTTGCCTTTACCTGAAGCTGAGTAGGCCTGAAAACCCCTTCGAAAGCCGGTACCTGCACAGCGGCTACGGACCCATCCGAAGGAGCGTTGTCCGAAGGTCCTGCAACAGAGATATTTAAAGGCCTGGTTGACTCCTCATGAGAGTCCGTTTCGGCCATCGGTTCTGAAATGGCCGACGACAGGGGCTGCAAAAGAGCCTCACTGATGACGGCTGAACCTGTAGCTGGCTCCACATGTGCGCTATCAGATTTGGACCTCTGAGGCCTGTCTTTATCCTTGCGACGCTTGTGAACTCCGGTAGATGGAAGCGTATCCAACATTTTGTAGTTAAATCGTCTACCGAAGTAATGAAAGGCAAAATCATACCTTCGCTTAATTGTACGTTGATTGAATCTGGCACAAAACCGACAACTAGCTACGTTCATTGGTCAGGGCCCAAGCAAGGAATACAGTAAGAATGAAAATCCTTATAAGGTATTTGCTTCACACATGAAATACAATTATTAACTTTTTCTGACATCGGAGTGGAACAAGAAAAAAGTTTCCCCAACGGGGTACTTAGCTTTGAGTGGAGAAGAGAAGTCTTCGGACCGAAGTACGTAGAAATATTCATCAGGAGTCAACCGACCGGCACTTGCCAACTGCTTTCACCGCACGGCAAGAAAGACTGGAGAAGATGGCGTCGGCTGTCAGCTTTATACTCCAGGCGCTCTGACGTCAGGGAGCATGGTTGAACAGCCGACGCCGGACCCAGACTTTGGGATTCTGGCCGACCGAGGGCTGCCTGCCGGCAGGGGAGAACCCTACAGTCATGACTGCAACAGTGAAACACGATAAACATCCAAGACTGCAACTGTGAATATACTCTTACATCTACATTTATGGTAGTGTACACAACTGTACTACGTTCTTCGAGTTCCACTGTTGCAGTCATCACCTGTGGGGGGATTCCCAAAGCTGAGGATAGGGGTTGGTAGGCTTAGTAATGGCTCAGCATGCCCTGCAGAACTGCAGAGGCATGCCCTGCAGAACTGTAGAGGCAAACCCTGCCCTAGCGTTAGAAAAGAGAGAGGGGTAATGCTTGGTAAAGGTATGGACAGAAGTCCAGGTGGCAGCTTCCAGGATGTTCCTGGTGGGAACTCCTCTGAGGAATGCTGTGGAAGTGGAGTCTAGTACTAGTGGAATGGGTTTGAATAGACTTGGGGGTGGTTCCATTTAATATGCAGCAGAAATGGATACAGTGTGACATCCATTTGGAAATGGTTTGTTTGGAAATGGGTTTCCCCTCTGCCCTTTTTACAGATACATGGTCCGTTTTCCTGAAGGGTTTAGTACGGTACAGATAGTATCTGAGCTGTCTGTGAACGTCTAGTGAGTTCAGAATTCTCTCCTGCTTGTTTTGAGGGTTGGGAAAGAAGGTGGGTAGATGTATGGCCTGACAGAGTTGCATTAGATACCACCTTGGGCATAAAGGAGGGACTAATCCTCAGGGAGTCTGCATGGAAGATGATGAAGGGCTCAATGCCCATCCGTGCCTGAAATTCTGAAACTCTCCTGGTTGAGGCGATAGCTAGGAGAAAAGCAGTCTTCCAGGAGAGGAAAGTACAGTTGTGTACACTTACCATAAATGTAGATGTCCGAGTGTATTCACTGCTGCAGTACTCACATTTGGGTTATCTGCTTGCAGTAGCCCTCAGCCGGCCTGATTAACAAAGTCGGGTCCTGCGTCGGTTGCTGTCCCTTCCATGATGTTAGGTCGTCAGGGGTGTAAAACATGCAGCCGACGCCATTACATCAGTTTTTCTTGCCCCAGATGTCAGGTGCGCCCCCAATGGGAAGCAATTAAATCTATAAATAAAGGTTATACCTCCAACAAAACAGCAAATAGACCAAAAAGCTTTGGAGCATAATAAAGGAGAGTAGAGGTATAGCCAAAAGAAGTAAGGGGGCCGGAGGGAGTGTAAAGTACAGTTATGTACACTTACCATAAATGTAGATGTTGGAGTGTATTCACTGTTGCAGTCACTACATTTGGGTAATCTGCTGGCAGGTTGCCCTTAGTCGGCCTGATAAACAAAGTCTTGGGTCCTGCATTGGTTGCTGTCCCTTCTTCCATGACGTCAGGTCGTCAGGGATATAACATGCAGCCCACGCCATTACATCAGTTTTTCTTGCCCCAGATGTCAGGTGCCCCCCTAATGGGAAGCAAAAATAAAATTAAACACACAAAAGTACACCTCCAACCAAAAGCAAATACACCAAAAATAGAAGTTATGTTCTTACCATAACGTTCCATGTTAGTTGTCTTCTTCTCGCCTTCTTCTTGCTGGATGGATGGGTTCGGAGCCGACCTCGGCTCCGACTCGGCCACTCTAAAAGCTCGAGAGTTGGTTCCACCGGCTCGAGGCTCCCCTTATATCCCACAATGCTAGGCGTGAGTTACCTCAGATCTCGTTTGTAAGCTAGGCCCAGCCTATAATAGTAATAGAATAATTAGTAACAAAGTCCACCTCTATAAACAAGGGAGAAGAGAAGGGTGACCTACATCCTGATCCAGGAAATATGCACAGCAGAGCATATACCTAAAGTACAGAGGTGGTAGAAAGAGAGGTCACAATCAAAACTCCTCTAGGTCTGTCCAGGCGAGGGGGAAGGAGGGTGACGAAGAAGAAGGCGAGAAGAAGACAACTAACATGGAACGTTATGGTAAGAACATAACTTCTATATGTTAAGTTGTCTATCTCGCCTTCATTCTTGCTGGATGGGACCGGCCCCTAGCACCTTGTCCCGGTGGCCTAACGGAACAGACTCTTGAGAACAGTGGAACCAAAGTTAGCTCTATGTCTAGAGGCTAAATCCAGCTTATAATGAGAAATGAAAGTGTGAGGAGTAGCCCAAGTAGCCGCTGCACAAATGGTGCCAATAGGCAGTCTATCTTGGAAAGCTATAGAAGTAGCCAAAGCTCTGGTAGAATGGGCTTTAGGTTTGCTAGGCAGCTTTTGGTGTCTAATTTCATAAACAAGGGAGATCAGAGATGTTAGCCATCTGGATAATGATACCTTTGAAACTGAAAGTCCCTTTCTGCCTTCTGCATAAGAGATGAACAGCTGGTCAGATTTTCTGAATTGTTTTGTTCTATCCAAATAGTACCTTAACTGCCGATGAACATCTAGCCAATGCGATCTTTGTTCAGATCTGTTAGAATATTCTGGAAAAAACACCGGGAGGTCAATGCTTTGATTTAGGTTAGCCGAGGAGGCTATTTTTGGTAAGAAGGACGGATTGGTTCGTAAAGATACTCTGTCCTTATGGAACAATAGATAAGGAGGTCGGCAGCTGAGTGCATGAAGTTCTGAAACTCTTCTAGCTGAAGTAATAGCTACTAGAAAGAGAGTCTTCCATGATAGTAATTTTAAAGAACAGGAAGCTGCAGGTTCGAAAGGAGAGAATTAAAGAACTGAGAACTAAATTTAGGTCCCAAGGAGGAGGAGGATTTCTTACCGGAGGTCTGAGTAGAAAAACTCCTTTCAAAAAAGCTTTGCAAAGCTTGTGGGACATGATGGCAGAATCTGAAATGCCCACATGAAAGTTAGAAATAGCTGCCAATTGAACTTTAAGAGTAGAAGGAGATGAACCTGCATGGAAGAGTTCAGCTAGGAAATCAAGGACCATTTGGATGGAAGCAGTGAAAGGATCTATGTCCCTTCCTTGAGCCCAATAGGCAAAACGTTTCCACTTACTCAAATAAATCTTTCGAGTGGAAGATTTATGGGAAGCTATCAAAATATCTCTAACAGAGTGAGATATCTGAGGAAGCCTGGCTAAGGTTGGAATTGGAGGAACCAAGCAGTGAGGTTCAGGGAGGGAAGGGAGCGATGAAACTGACCCGACTGATGGATTAAAAGATCTGGAACTAGGTCCAGATGCCAAGGTCGCTCCAACAGAAACTGATGTAGAAAGGGGAACCAAACCTGTCGAGGCCAGTACGGAGCAATGAGGATCAATGAAGCCTTCTGAGCGATAGCTTTCTGTATCACTTGAGAGATTAGTGGGAAGGGAGGAAAAGCATACAGAAGTCCCCGGGGCCAAACCTGGACTAGAGCGTCTCTGCTGGGTTGGCCTGGTAACGGGAAAAGAGTGAAAAATCTCTGCACTTGCTGTTTTGGGGAGTAGCAAAAGGTCGCAGCAAGGCTGGCCCCACTTGAGAAAAAATTTCTCTCACAACAGAGTCTTTCAGAGACCACTCGTGAGGCATGAGGATAGCTCTGCTCAACTTGTCCGCGATTTGATTGGACTTCCGGGATGTGCGTTGCTATCAGAAAACGCTGAGAAGAAATCGCCCATTGCCACAGTCTGAGTGCTTCTCGACACAGGGGGTAGGACCTGGTTCCGCCTTGTTTGTTGATATACCACACTACAGACATATTGTCCGTCTGGATTGCTATCGCTCCCAAGGGAAGAGAGTCTTGAAAGGCTTGCAACGCTAAAAGCACTGCTCTCATCTCTAGAACATTTATGTGCAAGTGGCATTCGCCTGGTTGCCATGTGCCCTGGACAGTTCTGCCCTGATAATGCCCCCAGCCGAGCAGGGAGGCTTCCGCTGTCAGAGAAGCAACCGGAGGAAGGAACAAAGGGTCTTCCCAATGAAGCTGAGGGAAGACATCCACCACAGAAGATGATTTCTGCATGATTGCGTGATCATAATGGTGTGAGACATTGGAAGTTGCTGGTACGACCATTGCGTGAAGAGCATCCATTGAAGGATTCTCATGTGGAATCTGGCTAATGGAAGCAGAGGTATGGCAGCCGCCATAATCCCCAACACTTTCAGAACTAGCCCGGCTTTGATTCTGTTGCTGCTGAAGAGGAGTGAGACTATTTTGTGTATGTCTGTTATTCTCTGATCTGTTAGTCTTGCAGACATGTTGACGGTGTCTAGATTTGCGCCTATGAAGGTAATAGTACGACAAGGCGACAAAACAGACTTTTCGAAATTTATTGAAATGCCTAAATTTTGACAAGTGCGAAAGGTGTAGTTCCTGGCCATTAGAAGAAGATGCTTGGTGGGAGCTGTGAGGAGCCAGTCGTCCAAATATGGAAACACCTGGAATCCTTGACGTCTCAGGTGAGAAGCTACCACTGCCATGCATTTGGTAAACACCCGGGGTGCAGTGGTGAGACCAAAGGGCAGGGCCCTGAATTGAAAATGACTGGTTCCCAGCCTGAAGCGGAGGAATCTTCTGGAGCGTCTTTTCATTTTTATGTGATAGTACGCATCCTGAAGATCTATAGAGCACATCCAGCTTCCCTTTCCCAAAAGGGGAAGGATGGACTGTAGCGTGACCATCCGAAATCTTGTTTTCTTGGCTGACTTGTTCAAGATACTGAGATCCAAAACTGGTCTCCAGTCCCCTGTTTTCTTTGGAACTAAAAAGAACCTGGAGTAGATTCCGGATCCTTGCTGGTCTGCTGGAACTGGCTGAATTGCTCTTTTTGCAAGCAGCTTTGAAATTTCCAAAGCTGCAAGATCCCTTTGAGCGGGTGGAACATCTGGAAGGGATTTTTTTGATTGGTTTGGAATGTGAAAGAAGGGAATGGAATAACCCTCGGAAATGATGGACTGTACCCATTTGTCTTGAGTCAGGGATAGCCAGGCTTTTGGGTACAGTGACAATCTTCCCCCGACTGCCTCCGAGGTAGGCAGTCGGGCAACACCTCAGGGATGCTGAAAGGGCTTATCAGAGAAGACTTCACGATTGCCCTGGTTCTGCGGACCCCTGCCTCTAGGGCGGCGTCTACCATTGTTGTTCCCCTCTGCCTCTGGCAGGGAACCGACTTTGTGCGTCAGGCGAAGTCCCTTGAGATTGTTTACGGAACCACATTTTCCCACTTTTCTGGCCTTTGGGGTAAGGCCTAGAAGGAGTAGAAAAACGGACTCCGACGGCAGAAAGAGTCTTGCCATCGGTCTCGCACCTAGTCAAGGTTTCTTTCACTTGAGGACCAAAAAGAGATGATCCATCAAACGGGAATTAGTGAAAGACGCTTAAAGGGGTCCGCAAAGTTGCATAACCGCATCCAGGCGTGCCTGCGTAAGGCCACACCTGTCCTTGCGGCCCTGCTCGCTCCATCAGCCGCATAAGAAAGGAGGCGTATGGAGGAGTTAGCTATGGAGTTCAGGGTAGCCAGCTGAGTGTTCATCTTGTCTTGAAAACCCGCAGCTGTAGGATCCTTCAACATATCACTCGCTTCCCTGATCAAGTCCCTTTGAAGACGAGTAAAATGGCATAGGTAGTTCAGCGAACGCATTGCAAAGGTCGCTGACGAGAACATCCGCTTCCCGTACCTGTCCATAGACTAGGATTCCTTGTTAGGTGGATGGACAGGCACCGAAGGATCAGCTAGTTCCTTCTTGGTGGCAGCAGCTACCACCATAGCATCCACAGAAACACCTTTTGTGAGGAATTGCTTGTCAGTTGGTGCTGTTATAAATTTGGAGGGTCTCCTGGGGGTAGGGTCCACTGAATCAGGAGCCGCCCAGGCCTTCTTTGCAACCACCTGCATGAGGGGATCAAAGGGGGACACCCAGGAGGTGGAAGGGCGAGAGCCAAACGCCTCAAGATACACAGATTCATCCTCCGAAGGGTTAAGGGCTGGCCAATTTCCCTCTGTTTCAGGATCTCTAGAATGTCTGCAAAGAGACATCTTCAGAAGGGGAACGGGGAACCCTCAGAATCCTCTAAATCTGTGTCAGAGGTGACAGACTCAGGTGAGTCTAAGTGCTTCCTCTTACACTTTCTTCCTAGGGGCTCCCCTGCCAATTCAGGAGAGGCCTCGAAGAGGATGAGATCCCAACAGGGGATTCTTGAGGAGCTTGCTCTCTGCGGTCTGGGATGAGGGAGTGAGTCGACATAACCAAAGGCACCAAGTGGGAGGGGCGGACGGAGCCGACTGTGGAGTCAAACAAGGTTCCAACACACTCCGCATGACCTCAAATGCACCCCTGTCAGGCAGAGACAGAGGTCCCCGCCCGAGAAGCTGAGAACCTCCTCGGCACCGACAGAGATGGCTCGAGGCCGATGTCGGAGCCGAACTCACCAGCGAAGCACCGAGAGGGAGAGGGGTCGGACAAGGGTCCGATGCCACTCACCCCTCGGAGCCGACGAGGGAAGCCCGGCCGAGATTCTTCAAAGGAAGAAATCGAGCCGGCACGACGGAGGCAAGACAAATGTATCGGCTCGGCGCTACCACAGTCTCGGTTCCGAGACGCCTGCCCGAGCTCAAAGGAGTCGGAGGAGGAATATTAATTGGAACAAGCTGAGGCATCGACTGATGAGTCGGACTCTGGAGCATTTGGGCCAGTGCCTCGGACTTCAAAAGTCTACTCCCTACCCTCTGGAGGTCGTGATCTGATAGCCCCGATGACCTGGAGGAGTGAGATCTATGGCCCCGTTCAGACAGCAGGGGAGACGCTGGAGCCGAATGAACGGAGCCAAGGGACGGTGACCTCGATCTCTTTCTAGATGTCGGCTCCGATGGTATGATCGAGCCGACCCATGACTCTAATGCCTCGGCTCGCCGGAGCCGAGGAAACCACTGAAACAGCAGTCACAGACTCATCGGCTCCAGCCGGAGCCGATGAAGCAGTAGGCTTCAAAGCCTTAGGCCTCGACTCTGAAGCTGGAGCCGAGGTCCTAGAAGCCTTAGAAGGTTTCCCAGAAGACACAGGAAGGGAACCTTCAGGCTTAATTAAGCCCCTCAAAATGAGCTTATTTTTTCTCTCCTGCAGGACTCTAGGGCTGAAGCCATGGCATACAGCACAAGAGTCCTGCAGGTGTAAAGGTCCCAGGCAGTACACACAAGAAGTGTGACCGTCTGTCAGAGACATTTTCTGACAGATAGACAACTTAACATAGGCCTTTAAGCATAGTAAAAGAAAGTACAGAAAAACAGGGGCTGAAGGGAGGGAGGGTAACCAGGACTGCAACAGTGAAAACACTAGAACATCTACATTTACGGTAAGTATACACAAAGTACAGTTGTGTACACTTACCATAAATTTAGATGTTCAAGTGTATTCACTGTTGCAGTCATTACATTTGGGTAATCTGCTGGCAGGTTGCCCTCAGTCGGCCTGAATAAATTCTTGGGTCCTGCGTCAGTTGCGGTCTCCTCTTCCATGAAGTCAGGTCGTCAGGGGTATAAAACATGCAGCCGACGCCATTTTATTCAGTTTTTCTTGCCCCAGATGTTAGGTGCCCCCCAAATGGGGAGCAAAAATATGTATAAGTAAATGCACTTTTAACAACATAAACTTTACCTTCATCAAAAAGCAAATACACCACAACAAAGGCTTTAGAATATAGTGAAGGAAAGAGAAGTTATAGAAAAGGGGGATGGCGGGTGGGTAACCCGGACTGCAACAGTGAATACACTCTAACATTTACATTTATGGTAAGTGTACACAACTGCACTATGTTCTTAGTGTTTCACTGTTGCAGTCATTACATTTAGGTAAAATCCCAAAGCTATGGATGGGAGGATGGAACTAAATAGCATTAGGAGCAGAACTGCAGTGGCAAAGCCTGCCCTGGATTTGGAGAAGAGAGGCAAATAATAATGCTTTGTAAAGGTATGAACAGAGCTCCAAGTAGCAGCTTCTAGAATGTCTTGGGTTGGAACTCCTCTGAGAAAGGCTGCTGAGGTAGATAGTTGCTCAGACTTTCTTAGAAATTTGGTCCTGTTTAAGTAGAATCTTAGTTGCCTGTGTATGTCCGATGAATGCAGAATCCACTCCACCTTGTTCTGCGTATTTGGGTAAAATGTTGGCAGGTGAATTTTTTGGTTAAGAGCCACACTGGATACCACCTTGGGCATAAAGGAAGGATTGGTCCTGAGGGTCACCCTGTCCGGTAAAATGTAATAAAAGGCTCCACAGCCATGACAGCCGGTAGTTCTGAAACCCTTCTTGCTGAAGTGATTGCCAAGAGGAAAGCTGTTTTCCAAGACAAAAATTTTATATCCGCAGTAGCTGCTGGTTCAAAAGGAGGCAAAGGGAGTTTTGCCAGCACAAAACTGATGTCCCATACACGAGCTGGTGCTCTTCTGGGAGGCCTTACATTTTTGGCCCCTCTAAGATACTGTTTAAGCAGAGGATGAGAAAAGAGGGGAGGCTCCGTGTTGTAATGAACCGAGATGCCAGAGGCATGGACTTTTATTGAAGAAAAAGATGGGCCCTTGTCAAGCCTCTCAGTCAAGTATTGTAAAATCTGAGGGATATTTGGTTTTGTTGTGTCTGTTCCTTGTGCTTGGTTCCAAGCACAGAATCTCTTCCATGTATCAGCATGATTTTCTAGTGCTAGGCCTTCTGGCTTGCAAAAGGACATCCATCACAGACTTACTGAGAGGTGTTTGAATAATTAAATGATCAGCCATGCTGCAAGGTTCAGAGTTTGGAGCGGAGTGTGCAGAATTTGATTGTTCTGCTGAGACAGCAGATTAGTTATTTGAGGCAAGTACTAAGGAGGGAGTTGAGACATGTTCCTTAGAAATGAGTACCAGTGCTGGAGAGGCCAGTCCAGAGCAATCAAGATCATTTTTGTTTTTTCCTGTTTGACCTTTAGTAAGACCTTGGAGAGCAGAGGCAGAGGGGGAAAGTCATAGACCGATAGGTTATTCCAACTGAACGATAGGGCATCCATTTTCCATGCTTGTCTGTGAGAAGTCCTAGTGCAGAATTTGTCCAGTTGACGATTTTGGGGAAAGGCAAATAGATCTATGTCTGGGCTCCCCCATTTCTGTGTTACTATGCTGAAGATTTACTGGATCCAGTTTCCACTCATGCGGGTCCAAAAGATTACTGCTTAGGTCATCTGCCAGGAGTATTTTGCTTTCCTGGCAGGAATTGAGCTTGAAGATGTACTTGGTAAGTCAAAGCTGTGTTCCACAATGTCATGGCTAGTCTGCAAAGGGGGTAGAGATGTGTACCCCCCTGCTTGTTTATGTACCACATAACCGTGGTGTTGTCCGTCTTTATCAGTAGTTGTCCTGGATAAAGTAAGTCCTTGAAGGCTGTCAGAGCATTCTGAACAGCTAGCATCTCTTTCTGGTTGATATGCAGATGCATTTGTTTTGGACACCATATGCCCTAAATGCATCTCCCTGCCAGGTGGGCCCCCCAAGCATAGTGTGATGCATCTGTAGTTAGGGTTTGGGTGGCAGGGGGGTAGAGTGAATGACAGTCCCTGTTTTGGTGACATGTCTCTACCCACCAAAGAAATTCCTGTTGTAGGCAGGGAATGAGAGGAATTGTTTCCAGACTGACAATGTTGACTCCATAAGTTTCCTCATATGCAGTCTTGCATATGGAATTAGTAGAATGCAGGATGCCATGAACCCCAACACCTGCAGAATTTGTCTTGCAGATAACTGGGTCGTCGTTGCCATCTGTTTGAAGTAAGTTGTCAGCTGCCTTTGTCTGGCGTAAGGTAAGCCATCTGGGCAGTTGTATTCAAGCTTGCACCCAGGAATGTAGTTATTTGAGAGGGTACCAGTTGGGATTTCTTTTCGTTTATTGTGTACCCTAGGCATGTTAGAAGCTTTTTTTACAAATGCCAGATGTTGAAGAAGAATGCCCTTTTCCTCTGCCTGAATGAGACAGTCATCCAAGGTAAGGATAAATTTGTATGCATCTTTGTCTGCAAAATGCAATTACTAGTGCCAGGCACTTTGTAAAGACCCTGGGCGCAGTAGATAAGTCAAAGGGCAGTGAAGAGAATTGGTAATGCAAAAAACCTGCCTTGAAGCGGAGGTATCTTCTGCACGATTCCCTTATTGGGATATGCAGTAATGCTTCTTAAGTCTAGAGTCACTAACCAAGCGTTCCTGCCCAGCATAGGCAGTAGCTGTTGTAAAGTCAGCATTTTGAATTTAGGAATGTCTAGGAACATGTTCAAAATCGATAAGTCCAGTAATTGGATGCCAGGCATGGTCTTTTCTGGGTACCAGGAAAAGTCTTGAATAAAACCTTGTCCTTTTTCCTGTTCTGGTACTGGTTGAATAGTCCCCATATCCATGAGGGACATGACTTGTTTCTGAACCTCTGCCCATTGATTTTGTGGCAGATATGGCCAACCGTTTGGAATTGGCAATGTATGGAAATGAAATCTGTACCCCTGAGATACTATGTTTAATACCCACTTGTCCTGGAATGAAGTGCTAATTCCCCTCCCAAGGGGGCTGCCAAAAGACAAGTGCTTGGTGAAGGTAGAGGGAAGTCATTGAGACTGCTTACTGCAGGGTTGTGGTTGGTTTCTTCCAAATTTGGAGGTTGAGGCACCCCCATTGCTTTGACCTGCAAGAACCCTGTGATTGGTATCTAGAGCCTTTTGAGCGTCTGGATTTGCCTTGAGAGGCTTTGTTGGACACAAGAAAGGACCAGTTTTTAGTAGGCCAGCGCCTACTGAACCTGGGTGGCTACACTTGTAAGAAATCTTTTACAGTTTGCATAGCTTTAACTTTGTCTTCCATTTGCTTTAAAACTTCTGCCTTATTACCAAACAGAGCATCATGTTGTAAAGGGGCATCCAACAATTTAGCGTTTTTAGATTTTGCCCCTTGAGCCAGGCATGCCTTCTAATCACAGATCCAAGTAACTGAGGCCAAGCAAGAGGCCTCCAAGGAATCAAAACCACATTGCAAAGTATGCTTTCCAACCTGTTCTGCTGCATGCAATAATTCCTGTAATTCTTTATTTTCCACACAATCAGAAATCATCATCATTTTCTGTTTCACTAAGAACATAACATGATGCTGATATTTAAGCATATGAAACTGGTAGTTTAAGGCCCTAATTGCCAAGGCTGCAGACGTGTAAACCTTCTTTCCCCATCTATCCAGCGCCCTGGAATCTCTATCAGAGAGGTAGAGATTTTTGGCTGTAGAGGCCTTTACACCTTTGGGACCCTAGAGATAGTCTCAGGATAAGCAGCAGGATTTTTGAAAAGAAATATGTGGGAGCCAGGAACCCTGTAATATCTGTCTGACTTACTAGGAGCCGGAGGTATGGAATGAGGAGCCATGCTTGATTCCGAAAAATAAAACAATGTCTAATACACGAGGTACTCTCAAATGCCTATGCTGAGGAAGAAGGAAATCCCTAAACCTCTTTTTTCATTCAGAGAAATCCTGACTCTCACAATGAAAATGTTACCTTAAAGTATGCAAAGTCTCTCCAAAAGAATAATCCTCAGGATGAGATGCAGATGGGATGGATTCTTCCACGTCTGAATCCTCACAGGGTGGAATAGAAAATTCCTGATCAGAAGAGGAATCAGAAGAAATGGAAACCTGATCTGAAGATTCATAATCAGTGTTTTGCCTAGGCCTCTTAGCAGGGGGGGTTGGGAACCCCTGATCAAGGTAATTAAGTCCTCAGTCATTTTGATCATCTGTTTTTTTAGGCATAGGGGCCGGAGCACGTGGCTTATGCATCGTTTTTGTAGACATAGAAGATGCTTTTGATCGTCTTTATGAAGCCGGCGTCAGTTTTATATAAAAATGTTGAGGCCTGAAAACACCCTCAGAAGCTGGTGCCTCCTCAGCGGCTCCGGACCCATCCAAGGGAGAGACATCCGCGGGTTCAATACTCTGAGAATCTAAATTCCTCCCCCAATCCAGC